>NC_071501.1:59964514-60267544 GCF_028408465.1 Anastrepha ludens
CTTCTTACAATAAATGATTAACGATGGTAGATCTCTAAATTGTGGTTCAGCTGATGAGTTCTTTCTGTAACTTCCCCTTGGCCCAGCACCAAAATAAATGATTTGCAT
Organism: Anastrepha ludens; assembly: GCF_028408465.1. NCBI lineage: Eukaryota > Metazoa > Arthropoda > Insecta > Diptera > Tephritidae > Anastrepha > Anastrepha ludens. Next base: position 59,964,623 of record NC_071501.1, read on the forward strand.
GTCAGGCATACTGCGCCAAGAGACTTTGGTATTATTATTATTCGTTGTGGAATGAAACATTGTGCGGATTGTCCGCTCCGTAGAACGAAACCAGGAGGCCAAAGATTGTAACAATTAATATGAATTGATTTTGCTAAACCTAATCACCTGCCTCCCTTTTAATATTTAAAATAAGTTGGAACACTCTTTGGCCAAAATCCAGTAGTGAGAATTCAATACAATTCATAAGCATTCCGTGAGTATTTCAGGTATTTGCTCTGCCATTATGGTTGCCTTTATCAGTAAAGGATTTCACGTCCACTTTAGTTGCAATGCTACACTTTCGATTGCTCGTAAAGTGTACAAGCTTATCTAAACTCATCCAGTTGATATTGATAACGTATCGGTTCATTCTGCAACAGCGATGCGTCGCGAAACACTATCGGTTAATTTATACGCAATCAGTTATTAGCCTCTTTGGCTTAAGTGGATTTTAGAATGCGAAGTATCCACTATCATCCTCGTATACGTAAGTACATGTTTATGTGTGAGTTTGTAGATATGTATGGGTATAAAATATTCTCATAAGGTATGAATGGTCATGACCAAAGGTGACTCAGTGAACCAGAATGGAAGTCGAAATGCCAATAGCATTGGCCAACTGAAAGGGAACGGCGCATGCGACATACAGTAGCCCATCCATATTAAATACGTGCGGAAAAATAGCGATCGTTATGAAAATTAAGAACTACGAAAAAAATTGCTTTTTCGTGTACATTTACATCAATGCTGAATGTATATATGTAATGGGCCCGTAGTTGGCAATACAAGCTTAATTTATTTTTACATTGTGCATAAGTTATAAGGATGTAGGTTTATCTCTTATATGGCAAAATTTCATAAGCTATTTCGTTTTCGTTCGCACACTGTGCAATGATTTTAAGAGTGTATTTTTGTGAGATTGCTGGATTGGTTGCAAACAGTTTCGACTAAATGAATGCTGAGACATTTTTATTGCAGCACAATGTCTTTTATCAGTTTTACTGACATTTGTGCATTGCGTTGAGATTTCCTACTGCAAAGCTGGCTTATGAAGCTGTTAACAAAATGGGTATCAGCTTAAATTCTTTATCGCTATCGTAAAAATACCATGCAGTAATTTTTTTATTCCAATTAAAATGCATTTTCGTTCGTCTTTTGAGCTACGCGCTTCTTATATATATGCATTAGCGGCTGTTTCAAACCGTGAGAAACCATTTAGAAATGCCACAGAACGGAGTTAAATAACGGAAGTAGATAGTTGGAACAAACTTTTGTAGAATGCGTTTCTTTGCTCACGATTTACACAAATGAAATAAAAAAGTAATTTATTTGAAACGGAACTCGTGCACAAAGTCTGCGTTCACCCTACAATAACTTTTTAGTGAATGAAACACACAACCTGATTTTATAATTTTTATAAATTTGTATATATTTATATGTTTATTATATGTTTAAGTTTTAAAAACAAAAATAAATTTCAAGATTCCTCTCATAAGTTAACGGTGAATAATGGTTGTAACAAGTAAATAAAGCGACCATAAAGTCTGCGTTCAGTCTTAAAGTCTAATACAAAAACATGATATGCTATATGCAAAAATTAAATCTAATATTTAATTGGATATCCACGCTGCTTCAGGACTTCACTCAGCCTATTTGGCATTGAACTTACTAGTTTATCTGTTTCCTCTGCTGTTATCTTCCTCCATTCTGCCTGCATGACACTCCGCAAAACCTCTTTACTAGTAATCACTTGCTGACGAATTCTTTTTTCCAATAGATCCCACAGATGCTTGATGGGGTTAATATCGGGGGACTGCGGCGGTGTTTTAAGCTGTTTTGGAGCGTTGTACAAGAGCCAAAGCTTAACGATCTCGGCTGTGTGCTTCGGGTCGTTATCTTGTTGAAACCAAAATGTTCTTGATAAGCCGAGATTTTCTGCACTTTGCTTTAAATTCCGTTTTAGTATGTTCAAGTATCCCCATTTATCCATCGTCGAATCAATAAATTCTAACTGACCCACCCCATTTGCCGCCATGCAGCCCCAAACCACCTCCGTGCTTAACCGTGTCAACAAGATTTTGCTTTTCAAGAACAGTTCCAGGTTTTCGCCAAACAATTTGACGGCCTTTTATTCTGAATATACAAAATTTACTTTCGTCTGAAAATATTACTTTTTTCCAGAACTCGGGAGGCTTATTTATGTACTCATTAGCAAACTGAATGCGTTTACGTCTGTTCACAAGAGAAATGAAAGGCTTTTTTCGGGCGACTCTACCATGGCTAGAACTTTTCGGGCAGTTTCAGCGCAAATACAATACTTTTTTTAAATGTTTGATTTATGTTTTCAACTAATTTTGAGGATGTAATCCGGGGGTTAACATTTGCCAAGTTGATTATAGAACGCTCTTCCCGGGTCGATAATTTTTTCGGACGCCCTGACCTGGGCTTAGGTGTAAAAATTCCAGTTTGCCGAAAACTTGTTACAACTCGCTGAATAGAGGAATACGTTCTCCCAATAGATTTTGCAATATTTCGAAAACTTTTTCCGTCTTTCCACATTTTTATAATTATTTTCTTTATTTATATATTTTTATATATTTTTCCACGTTTAATTCTTTTCCCTTTCATTCCATGTTCTTTAATTATCTGCAGTTATAAATAAAATGTTCAACAAAGCTTTGTTAACATTCAGTCGAAGTAATGTGCAATCAAAAATTAATATAAACAATATAAACAGGCTGAACGCAGACTTTTTGGTACCACATTTACATGCTGCTGAAATTATTTTCCCGTTATCTAAAAAGTGAAGTGAGGAATCTTGTTTTTTTTTTTTTGCCCTTAAAAGCTGGGAATGTAGTGAATAAACAAATTGTAAAGATTTCAATTTAATCATAATATTCTATTTTGTTTTTAATAAATTTAAGAAGGTTATTCGGGTGAACGCAGACTTTGTGGGTCATGTGTATGAACAATCACATGCTAAAAGACCAATAAGTTCAATAAACAAGTAAATCGCTGGTTTCAATTATGTCGAAGCCTAAATATATACATATATTTAAGTCCACAGCAGAGATCCATTAAAAATTCATATAATTTAGAGTATGGAAAATGGAGCGTGAAAAATGTGGGAGCCTGACTTTTGATTTCAGCCCTATTTTCAACAGCAACAAAATTGTTGGGGCCTAGAAATTATAAAGTGTTTTTTTTTCTTATTTTTTAGTATCTAATAATAACTAAAGCAAATTGAAATCAAAGCATAATAGAGCAGTTGAATATAAGCGAATATAAGAAGTTCTTACGAGTCTAACGTATCTACTAAAAAATAAGTGCGTATGCGACAAGCTCTAATGACCGCCAGCTGTTTAAAATGAAATCTTAAATCTCTTTCGAAAACAGTACCTTCTCAAATACTTCGTTGGCATCATAGCTGTTTTTTTGTTGACATTTCAGAAAAAAATTATATGGATCTTCGGGCATTGGAATTGGATAATCTGCTTATTGCTTAAAAAGTTTTAAATTATTTGTAAACCTGTGTTATTATTTACCTTTATCTTAACGCTACTGTTGAACTACGTCTACGAGTTTTATCGGCAACCAGCTATCCTGGCATGCTTCGCCTACTCACGTTAGCTTGCTTTCGAACAGCTGTTCGGAAGCTGCCCAGAGGATACTTGGACTAATCCCGGAAGTTGTTTGCAGCTTGAAACGTATGTAGAAGAATCGTCCTGGCCACTCCCAAGTGAATGGCGATCAGTAACTTGCGTGGAGTTCTACATATGGAACCATCCGGCTTGAACTAGCTAAAATAATCTTTGAAATCGAATATCTCGAAAGGAATATATTTAAATACATATATATATATTGCAAAGCAATTACAATAAAACCAATTACTAAATGACTAGGAATTCACTTGGATTTGAAACTAAATTGGAATCACCACACAAAGGAAAAGGTCATACAAATAAGAGAAAAACTTCGGCAACTTCAATGGTTAGTCAGCACAAAATCCAGACTTACTATACAGAACAAATTGTTAGTGTACAAAACTATGATTAAACCAATCTGTTTATATGGACTTCAAGTGTGGGGAACGGCTAAAAAGTCTCATGTAGTAAAAATTCAACGACAACAATCGAAGATTCTTCGAATTTTGACCGAATTTGTGTGACAGGTACACGAAAAATGATGACATCCATAGGACTTCTAATATAGCAACAGTAGACGAAGAAATAAAAAAAAATAACAACAAGGCACTTTGAAAAAATACACACACACAATAATGCAGAAATCAACAAACTTCTTGAAAGGGGAAAAACAAAGACGTCTAAAGAGAACTCGTCCAAGCGACCTAATAAATGCTAGAAAAAAATAAATATGTAAAAATAGTTAAATTGCTGTTATATTGTTATACAATTGTAGTTATGTAAAGTGAAACTTGTATTGTATATTATTTATGCCGAATGGGTTGGTGCGAACCAGTGAAATCATCGCGCAGTGGTTCCACTTGTACGGAGCAATGGTCAGACACCGTTATCTCTGAAATTAAATGAGATTTCGTTATGAAACTTGATGCATTTGTTACACTTTACCCAGACTGGGTTGGAAATGGAAGAGGCTGAAATCGGAACAAAACTACGCCACTTCCATATAACGGTTCTTTTGGAAAATGCAAAAACTGCGATACTTAAGTAACTAACTATTTGAGTCCATTTGTTAAAAATGTAGAAGTAGAGTGCATTTCCGGCAAACATTTTAATTTCGTGTAAATTCTACAATACAAAATGAGCGCTGTAATTTCGGATGAAATATATGTAACTCAGTAACCGTTGAACCAATTCCAGTTGGTACCCGTGTTGTTGTTAGCCCGCACAACTTATGGAAATCAGACAATAACACGCTCCCAAATAACGATATTTTCGAAAGATGGAAATTCTGCGATATTTATCTGTACAGTTGCAGAGCTTGCTGCCAAGAAAGCCATTGCAAAATATTTGAAATATTTAGTTGGTTTTAATAAGAAGATTCTTCTTCTTCTTCTTAATTGGCGCGATAACTGCTTACGCGATTTTGGCCGAGTTTAACAAAGCGCGCCAGTCGTTTCTTTCTCTTGCTAACCGGCGCCAATTGGACACACCAAGTGAAGCCAAGTCCTTCTCCACCTAATCTTTCCAACGCAGAGGCGGCCTTCCTCTTTCTCTACTACCACCAGTTGGTACCGCATCGAACACTTTCAAAGCCGGAGCGTTTGTATCCATTCGGACGGCGTGACCCAGCCAACGTAGCCGCTGGATCTTTATTCGCTGCGCTATGTCTATGTCGTCGTAAGGCTCATACAGCTCATCGTTCCATCGCCTGCGATATTCGCCGTTGCCAACGTGCAAAGGTCCAAAAATCTTACGCAGAATCTTTCTCTCAAACACTCCAAGTGTCGCTTCAGGCCGGCGGGCCAATTAGATGTCCTAAATTCAGTAGTTTTCGCGAAGCGTTGTAGGATGAGAAAAAAAACAATTAGCCAAATGAAGTTTTGGGGATAGTTTAATATATATTTGAACAAAAAAAAAAAATTTGTACAATCTCCAACAATATATTGTAAGCCGAGTTATCAATAGATTCCCAGAGCGCCTTGCCACTGAAGTATCCAACTTCTGTACAAGATACAACTTGCAATTTTCATCTGAAAACAAAAAAAAAAAAAGATTATTAATTTTGATGTAATTATCTTCGATGTGCACTAAGAAAATTGGGAGAAACACGTAAAATTCGAATTTTTGGGGAAGGTAGAAAAAAAAGTGGTTTTTCAAGGAAAAAAAAACTCTTCAACTGGGTAAAAAAGTCGCTTAAAAAAAGTTTTTGGATGTTTTTTTTAGTTCACATAGAAGAGAAAACAATACTGAAGATAACGCATTTTGAATGAAATGGATAGCTCGTTTAGTTTTTTTGCAATCGTGTACATAAATTAGGTAAAATCGTGAAAATGAAAAGCCGAGAAAACGCGCTTCAAACTACAACAATAAGCGCACGGTTGCTCGACGCCGCACTACGCTCGGCTCTGTAGCTCTGCAAATACTTGGAATTTAACTCTGAAAATTTGTGTCTCATGTTCTTGAATATCTAAGCTATTGATTTCAGGAAAAAAAAATCGATTTTTTTGACCTTTTAATTGGCCCGCCGGCCTTCATGTTGTCATCGTCCACGCTTCTGCGCCATACGTTAGGACGGGGTTAGTTTTGTTCGTCGAGAGAGGACTTTACTACTCAATTGCCTACTTAGTCCAAAGTAGAACTTGGTGGCAAGAGAGATTCTATATAATAAGAAGATTCACTGTGCAAAAATTAATGTAATCCGCGTACTTTTTAGCTGTTAACTCGGATTAAAAACTAATTTCGGCGTTGAATTTTTATATTTTTATAAGTTTAGACATTTTACCTATTCATTCATATTTTAATGTTTATGTAATATATTTGCAATATATTTATTGTATTTTATTGTTTTATATTGTATATTTTATGAAACATAAATATTCAAATTTTTACCAAAAACAAAAACACTTTCTGTTATCTTTATAAATATAGAGACAATTTTAATTACTTTTAATTTGATATCTTATTTGGCTTGATCGGCTGAGCGATTATCCAGACATTACAGATTTTAATAATATACGTATTTTTCTACCCCGCTAGGTACATGTGCTACACGGGCCCTCTCGGCCCGTTGACTCGTTGGCATTACTATAGAAAAATTCAGAAGATATACTCGTATACTCTTTAAAATAATGGTAATATCTATGCTAGCGAGGCGCGCTAACGAAAAAATGATACCTTGTGAAGCCCACACAAGAGGAAAACGATTGGACGCGATAAAAACCGCCAAGGAAAACATGGATGAAAACGAATTTGACAAGACTTGACGGTGAAGATGAAGAAAGCGCGGTTTAACAATAAATTAATTGAAAATGGAAGGTCAAAACTTGCAAATTTATCGTGATCTTATAATTATGGGACACACTTTATATGTAACAGAACTCTATGGCATGTAAAATAATATATAAAAACACTATGCGTTTGATTCATATCAAATTAAAGATAATTTTCAATTTTATATTAATAAAATCAGCAGTATTCTAATTAGTAATTTATTTTATATGTGCGTATGTCATCCAAATCTAAAATGCTAAGCCTTGCGAATAAAAAAACAAAATACATTCATAGGCGCAGACGCAGCGGCCAAATCTGAAATTGAAGACATCACCTATGACCAACACTTAACATCGAAATATTTCTTATTATTTAGAATTTATTGCTAGTTTGCCATTATTTGGTACACCGTGAGTTTTTTGCATATATGCATGTAAAGATGTCTTCGCAGTATTAAGACCTCGCCGACCTCCTCCTCCCATTTGTGGAGTGCGTCTTGATGTTGTTCCACAAATGGAGGGCCTACAGTTTTAAGCTGATTCCGACAGCAGCTGGTTTTTATGATGAGGAGGAGCAAAATTCATATTCGTACACGTTTGCTTTCAATTAGCAAGTAATATAGAACGATTTTTTGTAATTTTAATCGTGGGACGTACATCGACTGAATTGTCCAATGAAATGAAAAATTCAATCATAAACATCCAAAAGTATCGCGATTTATTGATAAAAAAAATGCTAAACCAGTAAAACGAAGTGTTTCTATTATTCAATAAATAGAAAAGGTATATAAAAATACCGGCGCATCAATAAAAAAGTAAGGAATCAGAACTGGTCGCCATTTAATTGACGAATGCAATCTTTTATTCGACGCTAAATTTTAAAACATTTTACTATAAGTGCTGTAAAGTTTGCTGCCATTTGACAACTGCGAATCGAGATTAGTGTTACTACTCAAACAGTGCGAAATTACGTTCGAAAATCGGATTTAGATGCCAAACAGTTAGAAGAAAACAGCATAAATCGGAAGCGTCGGCTCAGCTTCGTAAAACAGTACTTAAATAAAGGAAGTCGTTACTGGAAAAGAGTTATTTTTAGCGATGAATGTAAATATAACATGAAAATGTCAGATGGTCGGATTTAAATTTAATGATAACCTAACACTAATTTAGATCGATGCAATTTCATATCCACATTTAAGCAAGGAACTAAAGGAACTACACTTTATAGATGGAATTATGAACGTAAGGTAATATATAGGTATTTTAAATCAAACTCTTCCCGAAAGTGCAGAAAATTTAAGATTGGGACACAATTTTATCTTGTGGTAAATTGAAAAAAATCCTTTAGGAATTATGATATAATTTCAGACCTGAAAAGAATTATAAATGTATAATGGGCAAAAATATCTCCCTTTCGATACCGCTGGTACAAATGTATACCATAATCATAAGACACAACTAATTTTTCAAAGTATTTTAATTTATAGATTTCAGAGGAAAATAAAAATTTTACACATCGATTAAAGTAACAAAAGTAAGCTGTTTCATTACAGAATTTAGAACTTTTTTTAATACATAAAGACAATCTATAGCATGAACTTATTTCTAGGCGTTTCAAGATGATAAGACACTGTTTAGTAAAAATAATTTAACTAAATTTCAAAAATTTTTTTTTCTGTCGTCTAGAATGCTTTAGTATTCTAAGGAAGCACCATTTGTTTTAGCGACACAAAATAACATTTTTTTCATCGATTCTGCAATTTTTTTAAGTACATTTACATCTATAGAGTCCCATTCTGCTTTAATTGCCGTTTTAAGCTCGTTGTTGTTGTCAAATTGGCGATTGTTGACCTAAACTCTTCTGACTAATACACCCCAAATACTTTTTAATGGGTTTATGTGTTTGTCTTGCTAAAAAACGAAGGGAGGAGACTATTTTCCAACACGTTTTTGTAGTCCCCACCTTTACGCATATATACCTAACATTATGTTCCCCGCAATTACATCCGCTCGCCTCATGGCTCATCTTAGGTGATCGGCACAACAGATAATATGCTCTATCACACTATCCCCCACAAACTCCTCTTGCTACAAAAAAACTAAAAAAATACAACACCTCAAAGGATAACTGGAATAAGTATCAAGAATTTTGGTTACGAAGTGCCTACCGGCATTTGACGTCAAAAATATCAATAACGATTCAAAAATCCTTACGCGAAGCAGTATAGCTTCGAGGAAAGTCTCTTGGTGAACACCCGCTCTTAACGCTCTGCGAACCGAAAAAGTTTCTGCATGGAGAACATGCTTAAAGTCACTCTGTACTTCCACTCTTATGACATTATAAAAAACGTAATGCCCGGTTCAACAAAGAAAAACGACTTGCTAAACGTAAGAGTTTTGAAGAATTCACAATACACTTAAACGGAAGCTTTTGGAAAAGTATAAAAACGCATATACACCGAAAATCCTTAAGTCAACAACTTTCAATAGTCCGGTTTTTACGACCCATCGGACATCTCCATCGAATTCGGTAGGTATATTTTCGAGGCATCGCTCACATCGAACTTTCCTTCACAATTAATTTACCAATTTAAAAATACTTCGTACGCGTGCCCTGCCGACTGCATAGACAGTTTGGTCATTCACCTTGAAAATGCTATTACATTCAATGAACTAGAATCAGTCCTTAAAACTGTGAAAGGCACCACACCAGGACTTGATGGCATAAATTACCAAATGCTACGCTTCACTCCTGTGATGTTCAAAGAACGTTTGATTAAATTTTACAACGCTGTCTTGAGTTCTAGAATTATTCCACACAGATTTAAAACACCCTTTCTTGTTCCAGTAGCAAAACCTAATACAGATCCTGGTTCAATTGCTCACTACAGGCCGATTACTCTAATTTCGTGTGTAAGTAAGACTATGGAAAAGATAACATCGACAAGGCTAATGTTTGTGTTTGTGAATGAATTAGCTATCCTGCGTAAAGGAATAACTAATAACTCTACTTACCAGAAACATTTTTATAGCGTAACAAATCCATTGCGAGAGTGGCTGGAATTTCATATACACGGATGGCTCGAAACAAGATAATGGAGTCTCATTTGATGTAACAAACAGTAATGGCGACACTGCAGCCTGCGGGCTCCTTCCGAACTATGCAACCATATTTGATCGGAGCTGCAGGGTATATTATCAGCTTTGACTGTGAAAGGCACTGTAAAGGCATCAATAAAAACCGGTGATATGCACTGACAGTCTAACTGTCTTTAAAGCTGCAAAAAGATTTCGCATCGCTGACGATCCTGTATACCGTTTACATCAATTACTAATTAGCCTGTCACCAAAAGTAAAACGTACATCACAGACAGCGAATATGCCGACAAAGCAGCAAAACGTGCTTTAAATTGTGTATTACCTACCCCATGCCATCCGGACAAAATAATATTCTCCAAAGCATTGGGTTCACAGCAAGAAGTGAATATTTATTCGAACGGGATCAACTTACCATCAAACACATCAACCTGGATGAATAAATGTTTTATACGTCTAAGTTTAGGCCTTTACCTTCTAACATACGAATACCTCTTGAAGAATACTCAACCACTATGTACTTTCTACAACACATCTGATCTAAGTGTACGCCATATTTTGCTAAGTTGTACCGCTATCTCCCTACGCAAAAGTTCCTTTTTTTTCTTAAAAGTGTAAGTTATTCCATATTGGATTCTGACCTATTAATTATAAAGAATTTGTAACAACAAGTTTAATCAATTTTCAGATTTTAGTGAATTTCCTACAACACACACATTTCGCAACCAAATTTCAAATCTAAAATACTTGTTTTGGTTATTAAAAGCTTTACGTGGGCTTCTGGCAACGAATTCAGAGTTCTGCTGAACGAAGTGGCGTCTATTTTAAATTGTGGATTGAAAAGCTGCAATGGACACTGCACAAGTACCATTACCTAAAAATTCAGTAATTGAACCAGGATTCTGAAAAGGCTACTATTGCGCTAAAGTCGCCTAACCTATAAGTAGAAGTCGCGATGGGTGGCGGGCACAAAAATTCTGTTAGATAGAGCTACTTCGGAGTCGGACAACACGGCTGCGTTTACGATATCGGACGTACCGATCGGCAGCCCAGCATCAGCAGCAACCACCCCGCTGTCAGAGAGAAAATATAAGCTTCTGGACAGACTCCAAACTCGTTCTGTATTCGATCATAATGTACCCATCTACATTACAAACTTTTGGTGCTAATAAAAAAATAAGAGTTGGCCGATAAAGCTGTTTGGTGATATGTGCCAACTAAACGTTGCTTTTGATTTTATTGATTTTTGTTTTCAATTTTTATTGGTGAATTTTTACTATCTCCTTGCCCCTTTGTTGGGTCGAATCTTCCCGTGTGGAGTTGCCTGATCTCCCGTCGGGCGCGTCCCAGGTGGTGGATAGGGAAGCCCTGACATCACACGAGTGGCCTTCACTGATGGGGTGGGTTCAACACTCGTGTGATGACCCAAAGTTGGCATAGAATCAGGGTGCCATCCGCGAACCAAACTGGCTAGAGAGGAGTCCCGAAAAAAACGAAAAAGGTAATGGAAAACAATGGATCTATTACTCCAGGTGGAATCCACACAAGTGGCAATCCACCGCGCCGGCGGCAGGGGCATGAATTCTGGAGGCCCCAACCATTACCCAAGTCTCTCAGCTCTATGAGCAAGAGCGCATCCTGGAGGAGACGGGGGTTGCTATCGCAATCTCCTCTCCTTCAGCGAACCAAACTGGCTAGGGAAGAGTCCCGAAAAAAACCAAAAAGGTAATGGAAAACAATGGATCTATTACCTCAGGTGGAATCCACACAAGGGGCAATCCACCTGCTTAGGCGGCAGGGGGTTGCTATCGCAATCTCCTCTCCTTCAGAGTCTGAGAAATGTTTCCCTGTTTCGGAGGGCCTGAGTTGTGAGGTCTCTTCGGTGGCTGCACGACCTCCCAAAGAAGCCGGGAAATCGAAGAGCGTGGCAAGGAGGGAGAGAAGAAAGCGGCGGGCAAGGCTCATGTGGGAGAAGTCCTCATGTGGCTCTGCCGGCCCTTCTGCGTCTGTGTCTTCCAAAAGACCTCGGTGAGCGGAAGTGACACCCACGGAAGCTATCCAATTCCTCGGTGGGTACGGGCTCTCCCAAGCTGTCACGCTCTCGAGGTGAACGGAGAAGGACGGTGGCTGAAAGCGGTACACCTCCCTGCCCTGCAGCTGCCGCCAATGGCCGAGCCACAACCCCCCAAGGTACGAGCGCGGTCTTGGCGCCAGTCAATGTGGCGGGAAAAGGTTCTGCTGAGCCACGTCCCTATCGGCGCCTCGACAAAACGTCCAGCACAGCTGTCCGCCTAGCGAAATTTTCGTCAGAGGAGGCTGGGGAGCTGGACCTTCGCCCAAGCACATCCAAGGGTGCGGCCAAGCCATCCTATAGCGAGAAGGCTGCTAGCCCACGACCTGTGGCTGTGATTGGTAAACTGGGGCCTGACCATCAGCTGACGGATGCAGAAATCAAATACTGAAAAAGTTGACTATTGCGAAGGGCTATGAGACAAAGGACGGCACCATAAAGGTGACGTGCGCGTCTCTGGCCAACTTCGAGTGGATCAGGACCGTGGTCAATAACGTGCCTCCATGGGGACCACTCGCCTCGCAGTCTACAGCGAGGAGAGTGTACCCCCCAGGAAGGCCTTCTGCTGGATTCCGGATCCAGACTTGTCTGCGGCGGATGTCCTAGCCTGTCTACGTGCCCAGTATCCGGGCATCATCACGAGGCTTTGTAGAGTCCTCTCGTAAACCAAGAGCAACAACCGGGAGGGAAAGGAAAGGTCTGCTCTTGTGGTGAGAGTGGATGAGGTCAGTGTTGATATCATGGGCTCACCGCACGGTAACCTTCTGAGTCTCTTCTTTGCGACTGTCACTTTCCATGTCTATCCCAGATGAGTGGCTCAGACGGTTCCTGTAACTACCGTCCCTTGACGGTGACGTAGATTAACTTGCAGAATTCCAAAGTCGCTACTGCACTACTAAGTAGAATGCTTACCCAGCTGCACACATTACCCCATATAACAGCAGGGCAAGAGCCCTGGGTCTTTAGGGCCGCCTCTGAAGCGCGTTACAAGGGGCCACCTTTTAAAATGACAGGAGTTCGAGTAGACCTAGGACCTGTCTTATAGTATCATCCCATCTCACTGTGACGGGTCTTGAGCAATTTTGTTGCCAAGACCTGGTAGCGCCTGAGGTGTGTTACAGGGGTAGACGCGGATGGTCGCAGTTTGTGATTGTATCTGCTTATTTTCCTTACGATGCTCTGGAAGGGCCACCACCCGGGAAGGCCACTTGTCTCTTGAGGTTCTGCGAGCAGCGCAATCTGGGCCTCATCCTATGTTGCGATGCTAATGCCCAGCATACAATCTGGGGCAGCACCAAGTGCAATGGACGGGGCTCTCGACAATTCGAATTTATCGCGTCCTCTTGCCTAGACATATATAACAAGAGCCCGTAGTCAACGTTTGTAACGGCTAGAAGGCAGGATGTGATCGATCAAACCCTATCAAACTCAAAACTTGGGTGGTCAATCAAGAACTGGAGAGTCCTTGCCGAAGATTCGTGCTCGGACCACAGGTACATTGAGTTTCAGTGTGAAGAGGAGGCACAAATGCCATTTCCCTCTAGAAACCCCACGAAAAACAGACTGGCAGAAGTTTAGGGAGGCGTTGCGGGACCTTGACGTTACGTCACCAAGACTTCGAAAAGAACAACGCTGCCCTAACTGAATGTTTTGAGTCAGCCTGTCCAATTCGACCTCTCCATAACCGGACTCCCGTTCCTTGGTGGAATCAAGAGCGCCAGATGTTGAGGCTTGAGTCGAGAAGACTTCTTAACCGGGCCCTCAAGACTAACCTTGCTGCGGACTGGGAGCGATACCGTGATGTTCAGAAGAACTACAAGAGGCTTATTCGGGAATAGAAAAGAGCCTCACATAGGAAATTCTACAGCGGTATTGAATCTCTGAGTGGTACGGCGAAATTGGTTAAGATCCTGAAAAGGGACCCAACTGCAAAGCTGGGGTCGCTTAGGAAATCTGATGGCTCCTTCACGGAGCGGCAAAGTGAGACACTCAGCTTGCTGATGGAATCTCACTTTCCTGGAAATCAGATAAGCCGGGAACCCTTATTGATAGAGGCAGTTGTCAGAGCTGTTACACCTTCTCGGCATAACTGGTTCGTTGCCAGATCTGTGGTGAATGAGGCCGCCATTCGATTTGCCATCAAATCTTTTGGCGGCTACAAGTCGCCCGGACCAGATGGCATATATCCTGCCATGCTGAAGGAAAGTGCAGAGTCCGTGACAGCAGCCCTGAAGAAAATCTTCTGGGCCTGGCACTGGTCTACATACCACGCTCTTGGAGCATGGTGAGGGTCGCGTTCATCCCAAAGGTTGGAAGAGACGACTACACGAGCCCCAAAAGATTTAGACCCATCAGCATGTCTTCTTTCATGCGGAAAAGTCTCGAACGACTGGTGGAATTGCGCATACGTCAGAAGTCGCTGAAGGCTCACCCTCTGTCTCCATTTCAGTATGCCTATCAAAGTGGAAAATCCTGCGAGTCGTCACTGCAAAACCTTGTTGCTAGGGTAGAGCTGGCCATCGATAGGAGGGACTGATAATGCCACTTTTGACAGTATGTGTAGCTCTGCTGGTAGGAACGGCGTAGACCGGGTGCTAGTAATTTGGATTCATTCGATGCTGGCCTAAAGAATCGTCTCGGTGCGAGCAGAAGAAAATCTGCTGGTGTCATCCGGGGTTAATAGAGGCTGCCCCCAAGGCGGTGTGCTGTCTCCATTGCTCTGGTGCATGGTAATCGATCCTCTACTCACCACCTTAAACGATTCGGGAGTCTACGCACAAGCATATGCGGACGATGTTGCTTGTTTGGTAACAGGCTCTTCGCTTATGAACATCTGCAGGAAAGTGAAGAAAATTCTGGATCGGATTGACACTTGGTATTGTCCTCTTCCCCAGAAGGAGAAAGCTTGATGGACTCGTTCTGCCTAAGCTAAAAGGAGTCACAATCCAGCTATCCAAGGAAATTAAATATCTTGGAGTGATCCTCGATAGTAAGCTCCTATGGAAATCACACCTTGAAACAAAGACATCCAAAGCACTGAGAGCTTACTGGCACTGCAAAGGTGTCTTAGGGAAAACGTGGGGTCTTTCTCTTAGCAAGGTCCTATGGATATGATAAGACCGATTATTACCTATGCATCAGTGGTCTGGATGAGTTGACTCTCTCTCTGGGGAGTCAGGAGAACCTTATCGAGACTACAACGCACTGTGGCCATCTGTTTCACCGGAGCTTTTCCGACTACTTCAGGCCCGGCATTAGATGCTCCGAAAGGCTTGCCACCAATTGATGATTTCATCCAAGGAGAGGCCTTGAAGGCCATCTGCAGGCTGAAACACAATGGGAACTGGTACGGCCCCTGTCCGGC
The DNA here is from genome assembly GCF_028408465.1 of Anastrepha ludens. Taxonomy (NCBI): domain Eukaryota; kingdom Metazoa; phylum Arthropoda; class Insecta; order Diptera; family Tephritidae; genus Anastrepha; species Anastrepha ludens. The sequence continues at coordinate 59,980,088 of NC_071501.1, forward strand.
ATTGGAAAACAGAGAAGGCATGGACGTCGATCCAACGATTCTCTCCATTCCCGGCAAACACTGTTTTCGCATTTTTACGTATGGCTCCAGGACCGAACATGGCTCCGGCTTTGGGGTCTACGTGGAATCCAGCGGGACAAAACTGCACTTTGTTCTTGGAATGCATGCATCTGTGTTTCAAGCGAAGGTGTATGCAGTTCAAGAGGCGATGAACTTTGTTGTGGAAAACCGATGGAGAGGTAGATCTATATGTGTCTGTAGCGACAGCCAAGCTGCGCTTATGGCCTTAGACAGCCTCCCAACCACATCAGGGATAGTCAAGTCCTGTAAATCCTGGCTGAACTATGTCGGGACACGTGGGTATCGCAGGTAACGAGACCTCTGACTACTTAGCTAAGATGGGCTCTGCGGCCAACTTCTTTGGCCCAGAGCCCGTTTTGCCACTCTCCTCTGCGGCCATCACGGCCACGGTTAGCAAATGGGTAACTGCCACCCACAAGCGGGCTTGGCAGGCTGAGAGAGGCTGCAGATGGACTAAACTGATGTTACCTGTCATGTCCGAGCGACTGTCGCAAACCCTTCTGTCATTAAGCAGAGGGGAGTGCAGACGGCTGGTTGGACTGATGACGGGCCCCTTTCTGTGGGCAAAGCACATGGAAAGGTTGGGCATCTCAGACAGTGTACTCTGCCCAGCTTGTGAAGAGGAGGATGAGACGGCGGAGCAGTGGCACAATTGATGGCCTATTGCACCTTGACTATGCACTATCGTCAAGAATCTATGTTTTACGTTCAGCAATCTACTTATAAAAGGCTTTCTACCGAATTTTGAAACAATTAAATACATTTGCAAAATTATAAACTTTTTTAAAAGTTTCCTACCTAATGGAACATGCAGAGTGACAATCAATGATTTTGTCTTAATCGTTTTTAATCTAATATAGGCAATGGAATGCCACAAATTTGGTCACTTTCGCGCTTCTTTTCGTAATAGCGTTCGATGAAATTGATAAAATGTCAGCGATCGCCTTGATTTTTGACAATTATGTTCTATAGAAAGCACATAGAGTTGAATTCCAACACTGATCAATTTTTATTTATTCCATTCCATTATTCCAAAAATGGTACGAAGCTAAAAGTATGGCAGATACCATTTTTGAACAATATTTGGTCAACGTTTGGCTTTCTGTAGCCGGAGCAGAAATGAAATTGCTACAACGCTTAAAAGTGGCAGCCAACCTCATGTACAGTTAACGTAGTGTTTGGTGTTTTTCTGATTATGTGTTTCGGGCAGTAACGCCAGTTTCTGGTTTGATGTTTGGCCAATATTGGGCTGCGCATTTAGAGTTTAGGACTACTTTTGTGTGGGATTACAGCGTCAGCTGCTCCCTCTTCAAATTTCATTTACCATTAAAACATTGTCATTTCTTTTATCGTCACGATTAGAATACGAGCAGATAGTTGCGATTGCGGGTAATATATATAATGAGCGTTCTACTAAAAGTACAAGTAAATGTGTGATCAACCTTATTATTTTTTTGTATTTTTTATCTAAAAATCGTTTATCTTTAGCAACGAAAAAATTTCTTCGGGGGGCGTTTTTAAATTGAATACTTGAGCATGATTTCCTGGATTTAACATATCGCCAGAAGGAACTAGGATTTAATTTTATATCCGATCCAAAGATTTAAATTCTCTAGGCAAATGCAAATATTTATCTTTACGAGTGGTGAAGTTTGATAACTTTGCTAAATAAAAAAATAAATATTTTTGCTCAAGTTTTTAAGATTTTTCAGTTCTTTAGTATATAACAATTCAACAATGTATCAACACTTAACGGAGGATATATATATATTTGAAACACCATTCAAGAAACTCGCTGCTGATTCGGAGTACATGGTGAGAAAGTCTAAGCTAATTTTTTCGATTTAAAATACGAAGCAGTCATCGACTGCGTTCCGAACCATACGGTTATTTCCACAGCGTAGTTGTGTTTTTTTCTCCTCAGAGCGATTATTCTTTTCTTTACTTTCTTATTTTACACTTACTAATTCGTGTGATTTTGCTTCTGCTGATTTATTGTTTTTTTTGGAGTGCAAGCCGAAATGTCTCTAGAGGGACCTCCACTAAGGAATAACGGGTTTTCCTTGTTATCCCCTAGTCCCAAACCAAAGAGCAAAAACACAAAATCAGTAACTACATAGTTTTTTCCGTCCTTACCAACAGTAAAAAAAGACTACCCGAAATATCTCGTGGTAAGTGCCATTGATACAGATAAGCCCCTGAAAAAATATTCGTGTTTTGCCGTGCATAAAGCTCTGCAAAATATAATCTCAGAACCCATGAAAATCACGGACTTGAAAGAGGAAATCTTTTATTAATGGTAAAAAACTCCAATATTGCTAAGAAATTTCTGGCAATCAAACATTTAAACGGAATTTGTAAAGTTAATGTTGATCTTCACAATACCCTTAATATAATATATCCAAGGGCACCATTTACGCCCCGTGCTTAAATGAAATACTAGAGAGCGAAATAGTGGAAAACCTTAAAGATCATGGTCCTTGTAAGTGTTTATAAATTCCAGAAATACAATAAGGGCAAAGCATTTCCCAGCAGAGTTGTACTCTTTACATTTGATTCTTACTATCTTCTAGAGAAAATCGATGTCTCTTGGTATACAACTAAGGTAAGAGCATATTATTCAAATCCAATGAGATGCAAGAGCTGTCAACTGCTTGGACACACAGCTAAACGCTGTCAGAAAACACTTGCATGTAATATGTGCGCTCTTCCTCCCTATCTTCCAGTACCATGCACTCAAATATTCTGCGTAAACTGCGCTGGTAACTACTTCGCTTCCAGGAAGCTTTGCCCGTAGTTTAAGCAAATGAAAGAGATTATTGTAGTAAAAACTGACAAGAAATGCTCAATCTTATTTCTCTCTCCCTACATCTTTCTCGGTGATGTCAATGCCTGGAGCCTACTGTGGGGCTCTCCATCAACAAATCGTAGAGGCGAAATAATTGCAGATATTATCCTATCCAAAAAGCTCATCGTCCTTAACGACGGTTCACCCACTCACTTTTCCACTCAAGGCTCCTTCACCCATCCTGACATTATCCCCGTTTCCGCCTCCCTAGGACCCAAATTGTCATCCCACACACTTGACGAACTCCATAACAGTGATCACTTACTCAGTTACTACCCTCAACCTACCGTTCCATTACCAAATTAATCTTAGAGCAAAATTTTTAACAGACAAAGCGGACTGGCCTAAGTTCCTCTCTCTTTTGTCAGATACATGTAGCAGTAAGCCATCTTTGCATAATATAAACGGCTGTTCACATTGCTATCCCTCAATCCAGTTCGCTACAAAGCTTCCTTACTGGTCTACTCATCCCTAAGAAACCACAAACAATCATTGTGGGCGAGTTATAAACAAGTTCTACTTTGTTAGACAACCTTGTAAGATTTATAAAAGCGAACGCTATATTTAGGAGAGAGTTAAAAGTAGCAAAAATTAAAGAATTAGAAACACTTACTGCCGAAATCACTCCGGCATCTAGTCACAAGCATATTTCGACAGACCTAAAATCATTTACAGGATCAGGCCAACGCAACCATATAAAATTTGTCCACTTCCAAAGAGGTCCGATCTACAGTGCACAGGATATTTCCGAAGAATTTGCAACCACTTCGAGAGATTATTCACATTCTTCTAATTTCCATACAAATTTCAATACAGTAAAGAACAAAATCCTATCTGAACCCTACAACAACACGTTTCCCTGCCCCAAATCCATCCTTTCTGATTTACCAATTACGCTAGAAGAATTTGAGAGTGCAATAGGCTCAATGACCTGCAATACCCCAGGAGCGGATAAAATCTCATATGCCCTCCTCAAAAATCCCATGCAATCTTAGGACAGACTCGTAAATCTCTATAACAACATTTTCAACCACAGTATTTACCCGCAGGCCTGGAAAACTGCAAAGATTATTCCTATCCTTAAACCTAATAAACCCCATACCATTATTTCGAACTACAGACCTATCTCCTTACTCCTCTGCATGAGTAAAGTTTTCGAAAATATAATTTCAACTCGGTTACTGTGGTACTCTAAACAAAAAGGTTTCATATCTGACAATCAATTTACGTTTCAAAGGGGTCTTGGTGTGATTGACCCACTTCTATATTTTGAACGCTTTGCCTCTAACGCTCTATCCTCTCGAAAACACGTTTCAGTTCTTAACCTAGACTTCGAAAAAGCTTTCGATAGGATAGGTCCTCATATTGTTCTTCGGCAATTAAAACGCTGGAAAGTTGGCAAGAAAATGTACCATACAATAAATACTTTTTTACTGAACCGCAAATTTTTTGTTAGTATCAACAACTACAATACTAATATTTTAAAATTACACAATGGCATACCTCAAGGTTCCCTCCTTTCAGTAATTTTGCTCATCATAGCTTTCAATGAAATTACTTCCTTAATTTCCCCACGCCCATCTATTAGGCATTTTGTTTACGCTGATGATCTGATAATTTGCTCTGACCCAAACGGTCTTTCCCAGATAAAAACTCATTTTTTTATTATTTCAAGTCAGATCTCTGAATGGTCTAAATCATCAGGAGCTAGCACTGCTTTGAACAAGTGTGCAACATTCCACATCTGCCGTAAACACAAGTGTATCTTCCCTTCCCTTTCCATTTCTAACACTATAATCCCAGACACTAACACTCTTAAGATAGGTACTCGGCGTTGTTTTTGACAAAAATCTTACATTTAAAGACCATGGTGTTTTTTTGCAAAATAAAAAATTTTCAACCACTTTTTGCTATTGTTTGTACATGAAGTCGCTCGTGCAAGTAATGACAATCATTTTGAACCCAGAATCATTAAAATCGGTTCATTTTTAACTAAGTTATGAGCATTAAAAAAAAATTGTTTCTTATAAGGGGTGGTTAATTTTTAAGGGCCGGTGTTGATTTAGAATAAAATACAATTTTTTTAAGAAATTATTTCATTCTCTTGATTATGATAATATTGGTACGTCTCAATTACGTATGAAACAAAGTATCGGCCAAACGGCCGCCGCGATCTCGGCGGCACTCCTCCATCCGATGGTCAAAATTTTCGATGACGCTGAGGCATAATTGAGGTTCTATGCCGTTAATGTACCGAATTATCTCATCCTTTAGCTATTGTTGATGGCTAATCGACTCACACCTTTTCTTTCAAATAACCCCAAAGAAAGAAGTCCAACGGTGTCAAATCACATGATCTTGGCGGCCAATTGACATCGCCGCGACGGGAGATTATTCGGTTATCAAATCTTTCGCGCAAAAGAGCCATTGTTTTGTTAGCTGTGTGACTTTTAGCTCCGTCCTGTTGAAATCACATATCGTCCACATCCATATCTTCCAATTCGGGCCATAAAAAGTTCTTTATCATCTCACGATAGCGAACACTATCCACAGTAACTACCTGACCGGCCTTATTTTGGAAAAAATATGCCGCCGGCCAATAAACCGCACCAAACAGTCACTCTTTGTTCGTGCATTGGTTTTTCGGCAATCACTCGTGGATTATCATTCGCCCAAATGCGGCAATTCTTATTGACGAATCCACTGAGGTGGCAATGTGCCGCATCACTGAAGATGATTCTCTTCGAAAATTGGTAATTCACTGTTGCCATTTCCTGCCACTATTCTGACCATTGACGACGCTTGAAATGGTCAAGAGGCTTTAGTTCTTAGTTCTTGAGTCAATTGCACCTTGTAAGCGTGTAAATACAAGTCTTTATCCATAATGTTCATCAACAACGAGCGTGAGAGGTAGAATTGGTGGGCACGACGACGAGTTGAGGTGGACGGCTCTTCAACCACACTATCGCGAACAGCAGCAATATTTTCTGCAGTACGGGCTGTACGAGCATGCACTGGTGTTTTCACATCTCCCACAGACCCGGTTTGCTCCAACTTTTGCACAATTTTTCCGATTGTATGCACATTTGGACGATTGAATTGACCGAAAAAATCACGTAGTGCGCGATATGCGTTTTGATTTGAACGTCCGTTTTCATAATAAGCCTGAATAATTTTAACGCGTTGCTCGATTGTGTATCTTTCCATGGTTCAAATTGAATTAGTCTGGAATTAAAAAATGTCAAATGAAATGCAGGAAAAACTTGACGTTTCGGTCTGGTTCACATTCAACATCGGCCCTTGTAATTTAACCACGCTTTATAATGAAAAAAATCGATTTTGAACCGAAAAACAAAAGTGCCGATAAATCTCAAAAATTTTTTTTTTGGGTGAACAAAAAAATACGTTTCTCATTATTTTGACCAGAGAGCAACATATTTGAGTTACATTGAAATCGAAGAACATGCCCCTTGCAGAGGTATCAGAACTTTTGTACATCTACGAAGTGTACATTTAATTCCCACTCATAGTCATTTACTAAATGAAGCCTTGAAGCCGCCATGCTCATACGGCAGTAGACCAGATTTATCAGTACAACATCTCCTGGACGAATGCCCTGGCTTAAGTCAGATCCGAACAACAGTTTTTGGCAGCAGCAAACCCTCTGATCATCTGAAATCAGCAAACTCAGATAATATTAACGCTTTCCTTAAAATTAAAATCTTAGCTGAACTTAATATATAAAATTATTGTTATTTTCATCCGACATAATACCAAGTTTTAGTTTTTAATACTTAATGTAAATTATCTCTAAATTATCTAAAATAGTCTTATAAGTATATACTGTGGGCAAAAAGTAAGGTGAATTTGGTTGTAAAATGAAAAATCTTTAATTATTCTTGTAAATCAATTTCATCCCCTTCAAAATAATCCCCTCTCGATGAAATACACTTATGCCAACGATTTTTCCAATCCCCGAAACATGCCAAACAGTCAATTTCCGGTATAGCCATCAGCTCCTTCTTCGATTCAGCTTTTATCTCCTCAATTGACTCGAAACGCGTTCCCCGGAGTTGTCTCTTGAGTTTTGGGAATAGCCAGAAATCACACGGAGCCAAATCAGGCGAATACGGTGGTTGCGGAACGATATGCGTGGAATTTTTGGTGAAATGGTCACGAAGAACGAGTGCAGTGTGAGACGGTGCATCATCGAGATGCAAAAACCAAGAGTTGTTGGCCCATAATTCTGGTCTTTTTAGACGAATTGCTTCACGTAAACGACGCATTACGCTCAAATAATATTCCTTATTAACAGTTTGGCCAGGTGGAAGGAATTCATAGTGCACCACACCACGAAAATCGAAAAACTGTCATCATGACCTTTATTTTTAACGACTTTGAGTGCTCTTTTCGCTTTTAGCACGATATTCGCTTGATTGGTCGGTTGTTTCAGCTTCGTAAGCATAAATCCAAGTCTCATCTCCCGTAATGATGCATTTGAGCTTGTCCTGATAGTCTGAAAACATTGTTTCACACACATCAACACGACGACTTTTTTCCAAGAAATTAAGAGTTTTCGGTACCAAACGAGATTTGACTTTTCGTGGCCCAAATGGTCTTTCAAAATGGTTTTCACAAATCCTTTTGATATTCCGATCATATCAGTAAGGTCTTTAACAGTCAACCGACGATTTTTGAGCACTAACTCCTTCACATTATTGCCGTGTTGGTCATCTCTTGACGTCGATGGTCGACCGGAGCGCTCCAAGTCATCAACACGTTCTCGACCCTCTTTGAAGTCTTTGTACCACTTATAAACATTTTTCTGCGACATGGTCGAATCACCAAATGCCTTCTGCAACATTCTAAACGTTTCCGCAGCCGAAATTTCATTCCGCAAACAAAATTTGATGGCACTTGTCTGCTCAATCAAATCAGACATTGTAAAAATCGAAAAATGCACTCTTGATCGTTTGGTAAACACAAGCGTAAATATATTACTGATAATGACATTCACATGAAAGTTGGCCCAGATGTTATTAACAGTGCTGCCAACTCATGAAAAAAAAACTAGAGCGAAATTTTAATCCCGCGAAGTTTGACAAATAAATTCACCTTACTTTTTGCCCACCAACTTTAACGAATTATTATGTGGTGGGTTATTTCCACTAGCTCGTTTTATTAAAGGATATTTGTCCCATATTAAAAAAAATGTTGGTAGACTTTTTGATAAAGTATAAAACTGAATAATTTCTTTGTGTTAAGGTAGTTTGCCGGTATTCCAACGTGCATATATCTCGCTTATCCGAGTAGTGCATCATTTTTCAGCTGTATTTATTAAGTTTGGCACACACTTCTTTAACTGTTTTCGTTATTTCGTTTGCTAAATTTAAATCTATCGTCGAATGGAAAGTCGTAGATTCGACTTCCACTGGCCACACTTAATCCAGTCATTTGCTTATTGGTTTGTATTATTTTCATAGCAAATTAAAGATTTTCTTAAAGTTTTTCTAAAAAGTTTCTTCTTTTCCTTTTTCACAATTTTTAAATTTTCAAATCAAAATCTTATGTTATTTTCGCAATTCATCTATTGCATTTCAATTTAAGTTAATATTTTTCACAATTATTTTCAATTTATATTATATATTATAAATGAGCTCCACGCTTGCATTACTTTCACAATATTCCCCTCAATTTAAAATAAATTCTGTTTACCTTTAAATATTTAAAACGTAAAAAAAAAAATGTTCTCACTTACATATATCATCATTGAAGATCAAGCTTAACAAGTTCCAAAGGCCAAAAATTGCTAGATGCTACAAGTGAAAATAATGTACATTTCATAGGCACTGGAGATCCGTCATATTAGCCTACTGATAAGGAGAAATAACCACATTTACTTGATGTATGCATTGTAAAAAATATTCTCCAAACTCATCTGACCATTAAGTCATGCGAGTAGCTATTGACGGATCATTTTAATCACAATTCTTGGAAATCTGAACGAACAAATTTTTACAAGTCTATATAATAATAAAATGGACTGGAGTTATTTTCGACAAAGTGTGGAAGCACAGTTGGCAATAAGTATTTAATTAAAAATGGAAAACGAAATTGGTGCAGCAATAGCTTTTTTCAACGATTCCATTTATAAAGGGGTCATCCTTTCGGCATCGACTATTAAAATTGCACAAAAGGAATTTGTTTCAATGCATAACAAACAAAAAATGCAGCAAAAAAGGAAACTCCGAAAGTAGTGGCAAACTACTTAACATCCTGAAGATAAGAAAAACTTAACAAGTAAATAGCTGAAGTAAAAACATTACTAAACGACACCTAGATAAAAAGCTTGAGGAATGCATACATAATTTGGGAGCCACGGAGCCACGGTTATTCTCTATGAAGAGCAACTAAAAACTTAGTCAAAGCAGGCCCACATAAACCTCCCATCAAAACACAAACTTGGGCAATATAAATTGAAATATAAATTAGCCAAGCTCTTTTTCTGATCGATATCTTAGGTCTCGGATAATCTGAGATGGCACCTAATAATATGTTGGTTTCGGTTTTAATGATAATAAATTATAATTTTAAGCCACTACTTTGACATTTTATTTAAAAACTCCTTAATACTTTTTAAATCTCATTTCTTATACCGAACTGCTGACTAGATTAATTTTATTTTGAAGATATAAATATAATATATAGGGTGGGCCATGTAAAATTTGATTTTTGAATCGGCTATAAAAAAAAACTAATCAATATTTTTTCAAACTTTTTTTTTTGATTTTGAAGATTGAACATTGTCATTTATGAATAAAAAATAATATCGTTCAAATGACTGCCTCGACTGGCTTTACAGTAGGCCATTTGATCAACACAATTTTTAAGCACATTTTCGATTGTTTGGTCTCCAATTTCATGAATGGCAACTTCGAAATTTGTTGAGCACGTCACGGTAAGGCTCGGTAACATTTACTGTAACCTCGGCTCCTCGCTCATTTTCGAAAAAAAAAAAAATGGCCCGATGATGCCGCCAGACCAAAAACCGCACCAAACAGTGACTCGTTGTGGATGCATTTGCTTCTCTACAGTGGATTTTCTGAGCCCCAAATCCGACAATTTGGCTTATTGACGTAGTAAAAATGAGCTTCATCAGAAAAGATGATTTTTCGGTAAAAATGCTCATCTTCGGTCAAACGATTTTTTGCCCATTGAGCGAACCGAAAACTCATTGGATAGTCATTAGGCTTCAGTTCTTGCACCCATTGAACTTTGTAAGCCTTCATACCGAGGTCTTTATGCAAAATTCTCCTCAAAGAAGTGCGTGAAATGTTCAATTCTTGAGAACGATGACGAGTTGAGGTTGTTGTATGTTCACGCACATTTTCGGCTTTGTAGGAGCAGGTTTACGTGTTGTTTTTTCCATTAACGATCCACTTTCACGAACACAATTAACGAATTGATCCACAAACTGTCTTGTTGGCAAATCTTTTATTGGAATTTGTTTTTCAAATTTCTCACAGTTTGAGTAGAAGACTCACCACTTTGGAAATAGGTTTTCAATATTTCGCAATTTTGTTCAAGCGTATAGCGTCCCAACACATTTGACATGTCATTTGTGTTACCATTCTCAAAAAAATAGGTGGTTCAAAAAGCAAACGCTATATGGCCCACCCTGTATATGTATATTCACTCAAATCCGAAGTACTGAGATACTGAAGCAGCGGAAGCTTTTCTAAAAGTTGACTTGGACTATATATAATACATAGATAGATAGATAAATAGAAAGATATATTCTTTGTTATGGAAATATATATAAATATCTTAAAAACTGGCCGTCTGCCGGAAAAACACAATTAAATTGACATTAAATACTAAATTTCTTCAAAATAAATTGCTCTTAATTATGTTCGTTTACAATTAACTGTATATATATATATATTTTAAAGCCGCCTGAACCCATTCCATTCAATCTACTATTAACATCATCTTGGTCTATGAAGAATTGCCCAAAGTGCCGATATCTGACTTGTTTAAAAATAGGCCACCTTCCTAAGAAGTGTGCTATCATTTCTAATTCGTTTAAGTTACAAAGAGAGCAGTTTACATTTTTGTGGCCTCCGAGGTAAATAAGATGGCATCTGGCTTTGAAAATCCAAGAGATTTTATAATTGCGAACCGTATCGTATGGCATAGCTTTTACCAATATTATGATCTAGGTCCTTGTATATGCGAGTAATTTTCAAAGCTCTTTTCCCCAGTCTTTGTTTGTTCGTCGATCTCAAAGTTGATATGTCATCTCACAGTCGTAAATCAGATTTAGATTTAATTTTCTTTCTGAGTGCTGACCTGCTTTTGCCCAAAAGATTTGCCTTTGTGTGATAATTTTTCAGAATCTACGTGGCAATCTATTAGCACCATAGTCAAATTTGAGCGACGTAACTTGGTATTGCTTTTATTACTGCCAAAAATATATTCCATTTTGTTGATAATTTTATTTTTTCTTTGGCCAGAAAAATTCGTATGTAGCGTTTATACTAATGTTTGCTACGCTGCTTCTATTTAAAACGTGTTGTTTAAAACTTAACTTTGGAGTCAATTTTATACTTCGATGATCATATTCTATGGTATTTGTTCTCCTTTGAACATTTCTCTTTGCTAACCTTCCTCATTGACGGAAAACCATTATTGCTGACTTTAGTAAATTTACTTGTATATTCCATATGCTACAATAATTTTCAAAATTATAAATAATTTTTTGCAGTTCATCTACATCTTCAGATAACATAACTATGTCATTCGCATACAGAGGAAGTCCATCATTCATATTCTCAATCCAGATACCACCTCGCAAGCTGTCATGTAAATCAAATGAAATGTCAAAATCTGCCTTGAGTCTACAAAAATGCATGAACTTTAATTCTTTCTTCAAATATAATGTGAATGATTGATGTCAAGTTGTAAATGTCATCCGCCGTGGAGTACTTTTTCCGAGCACCTGCTTGGCTTTCTGTGATTAATCCTTTACTCTCTAACCAATTTGTCGCTCGTTTAGTATGCCCATCATGATTTTGGCAATGCAGTTGATGAAAAATAATCCTCTGTAGTTCGACACTTCCTTCTATTACCTTTCTCAAACATTGGGAATATGATACTAGTTTTAAAAGTAACATCTGCGTGCCTATTATTATATATTCTAGTGTAGACTTTAGCCAACTCATCTGCATTAAGGCAGTAAAGAATTCATATGTGATTCTATCTAAGCCTGGAGCTTTTTCCGATTTTGTTTTATGAAGCGTTTGTAAGATTTCTCTCGAAGAGATCGGTTTATCTAAACTATCATCCGATATTGGTAGCGATTCATAATATACTTTATGTGCATAAAATACTAAAAGAATAAATGCCTCTTCTGATATACCAGACCTTGTGTCTGAGGTTGTGCCTTGTATCTCCCTGGCTAGGTCCCACCACTTTTTGCTATCATTCACCTCATTTATTTTTCTTCATAATATTCCTTGTTGCTTGTTTCGCATTTTCCTTATATATTTTGTTGGCATTAAGATGTTTTATTATTATTTGGACTATATGAATATAGTTAAGAAACGAATACAGTAAGTCATAAACGGAACTTCATTGATTGAAAAAAAAGACCGCAGAGAGTAAAAAAGCGATTGTTTTCTGGTGTTATCGATCTTATATTTTATATACATATATATTGATACGAGAAAAAGTGTTAGTTATTGTATGTAGGTATCTGTCCCGTGTTTAATGCTTACCATCCTATACGGCAAGTTAGAATTATTAAAATAATGAAGTGTAAGCCAATGTGACCAAATGTATCCCATGAGTATTTGCGGATTATTCTAACAGAGGCTAATTGGCTCTTCGAGGCATTGTATCCTGAGATGAAAGTGGATTCGATGTTTGTATTAAAGGATTGGAGGAGCGCTACGTTTTGATAGTACCGTTGTTTTTGGTATTCGAGATGCCGAAGTGTTAGGTGTTGATAAAACTTTCTTTGGTTAAAGCACAACCAAAACATTGCACAAGAAATAAAAGTACAAAATACAGATTTTTAGATTTATTAAACCACTTTTATTAGAGCAAAATGCCAAGATTTCCCTCGATTGTAATGGCAAGCTCATTGTTTGCTGTGGCCTGATGTAATTGGAATTGTTAAACATATTCATCTGATCATTGAGAGGTATAAGGATTTTTATTTAAATATTCACACTTGTATACTTATAGTACTTCGCAATAAAGTTTAGTTATTTTTGCAGATTTTTATTAATAAGTGGAAAGTAATTCTTGGCATTCACAATTTAACAATTATCTAAATATTTTTAAGCTATCGTTTTAAATTTAACATATACAATATGTAATAATAATATTGTAACCAATCATTGTTATGCCCTCGTAACTTTTTATTGTTATTCATCTCGCTGCTATTCTTCTTCTTCTTCTTATTATTATTTTTATTATTATTAACACTAGTATTGCTATTAATTGGACTTATTGATGTGATACTCAAAGTTTTCGACACAACTCTTTATTAAGATTTAAAACTTTATTATTCATTATTAAAGTTTTTTATTTAAATAACGAACTATACTGAGACGCGGGCATATAATTATTATACTTTTGAATATCCACTTTGTATAAAACGGTTTATAAAATTATTGTTTGTTGTCGCGTACGCCCTTTCCTGCAGCGTTCTCACAAGCCTCTGAAACGACATAATAGAGAGTTTGTTAAATTACCATTGGATTAATGCAATTCTGTAAAGGCGAAGTTACTGGCGTGAGTGTTATGCCCGCCTGCTGCTATGCGCGCATCATACATTCTTAGCAAGATATGCGCGTACATGCAAGTGCGTTACTGTTATTTAACATCAGCAGCATTTGTTCCACATGAGGAGAAAATGCCGGGCTATAAGGGATTATTTTAATACCATAATGTTAAATATTTCACAGAACGTAATCTCTACGAACTTTCTATTTAGATACAAAGCTGTTTTGAAATATCTTAGATTTGGGTTATTATTCCTTTGAATGAGCACATAGTTCGTGGTGAGAGTAAATGTTAAGTAAGACCCCGTAACATATGTGACGCATAGAGTATTCTAATTTTGCTTAGCTGAATAGGTTGTGCGTGGATATCATTCGGTTGGTGTCGGGTTCGTTGCTCACTTCTCGTGTTTAATAATGTGTAAACTTCCGGGCACAATTTTACATAGCTTTGTTCACATAACATATCAAATTGTTTAGAGTGATAAAATGCATCGATTTATGATATCCTCCGAAAAGAACCATAGCACACGTACAAAGAATGGCCAGTCTTTGCATCTGCGGGGCCCTTAGAACCACACCCGCAGATGCTTAATATTATGCTTAATATTTTACCAATAGAGCAATTCGGTAAGCAAACAGCTGCCAAAGCAACTCTCAGACTAAGAGAAATCGGCCTACTCAGAACGAACCAAAGAGATCACTCCTCAATTTTAGAACAATTCTCCTGCATTCCCAGCACAACGGATTTCTGTAGGACCAAGGACATCAATTTTAATAAATCCTTTGTCACAGTATTTCCTTCCAAAGAGGAATGGGATATCGGGCTTATTGTTAAGAAAACTGATTTAAACATCTACACAGATGGCTCAAAACTGGACAACAAAGTAGGTGGAGGGGTCTACTCCGATAAACTCGAAGTATGCCAATCATTTGGCTTACCTGACCATTGCAATGTATTTCAGGCGGAAGTCACTGCCATAAAAGACTTACAGAAATAAAAACGAGAGTATTATCCACAAATGAAGTCTTCATTTACTCGGACTGTCAAGCGGCAATAAAAATTCTAGAATGTTTTAAACTACTAAATGACGTATCTAAGTGCTACAAGGTACACTTTATCTGGGTGCCAGGCCACAGGAATATTGCAGGAAACTGTAAGGCGGATGAACTTGCACGAACCGGTACAACGGTCGATCTCGAACCGGATAAGGCGCTGATACCCATGCCCATATCCACTTGTAAATTACTTATAGACAGGGAAACCATCAAAAAGGTAAATATGTACAAGCTGGCAAAACCTCACAACATGCGAACTAAGCAGATAGACATGGCCGAACTGGAACAGCGGTCGATCGAAGAACTTGCTAAGATTTAACAGAGAATCTATAAGAAAAATGATAATACACCTAATTAACTGGTCATTGCTTAATAGGCAGCCACGTTAGAAGGTTAGGACTCCCGTACTTCGATTTTTATAGAAGCTGTCTTAATACAGAAGAAGAGGAAACAGTCAGATACCTTTTATGTGAGTGTGAAAGCCTAGCTATGAGAAGGCTGCGCACTTTTGATACAGCATTTCTAACCGATGTAGCGGACATAGCCCATCTAAAACTAACGAAGCTCTGCTCGCTTATTAAAGCTACCGGATGGTTTGAAAAGGAACACGTAGAGTAAGGATAAGCGCCAGTGGTATCACAATGGACCTGCGAAAGGTCTAAGTGTGTCTCTATGACAACCACCCCACCTACCTACCTACCTACCATAATATCCTCGAACTTTAGTACACTCGCTATTTGCGCCACAAACTATATCCACCTTATGAACATTATATTATATGAATAAATACGGAAAAAGTATATATTTTTGGGAAAACTGAAACTTGGAATCTCCCAATTACCTATTGAAAATCGAATTTATAAACAAATATTGCCAAATATCACCGAATTACGAGCTCTCGGTGAAAAAACTAATATATTATACACGATCGATTTAATCCATTGATATTCATCCCATGTGATATTCATTTAGTTTTCTTTCCTGGTAGTAGAAGAAAGATGTAGTTACATACTTCCTTTTGAAGGTAAGAGAAAATTTCAACTACTAATAATTCTTTCTTAACATAAAAAGTCAGAGATTCCCAGATTTCTAAAATTTTGTAGAATAGTAAAAAGTTCAGGAATCGAAGAATAAATTTGAAGCAGTTTGGTTCCTATATACCTACACCGCTTATATAAAAAAATGGATTTTTGTTTGCTTAAAACAGGTAGAAGACTATAGCATATTCTAAAAAATTGATCAAATAAAAAGTCTGTTGGATATTGTCATCGAATTCATCATTATCGCTGATGGTGTCAAGATTGCCTAGCGGCGTAATAATAGCATTTATTTTGCCCGCATACTGACCAATACTCTCTTTGTCGCCTCAACTATCCACTTCTGCATGTAGTTCCTCCAACATTTTTTCCCCTTTTTTCTACAACACTTTTTTTTATTTTCCTTGTTTCCGCTTCGTAAAACAGCTGTTTTCAACAATATCTTCAACCGAAGCAATTGCTGACCTCAGGTATAACAAAAGTTACAAACCTCAAATATCATAGCGCAAAAATATGAATCACTAAAGAAATCAAATGTAGCACTGCACTGTGGAAAATGAAGGCGTATAATCTATAATTTCTTATTAGTCTTTATAAAGACAGATTTTGCAGATATACCTATGTATAAATAGGTACAATTTTATTATGTTTGTATACCTTCAAGTTCGCTGATTGCAAAAAAAAAAAAAACGAAGAGTTTCTTTATCAAGTTACTGCTCGTATTTCTTGTTAAACGGTTCTTTAATCTGGTGATGTACACATCGCTATGTACGGAAAAATACAAAACCCATCCTCATTTGTATCATAGCTAATCGCGAGCATTTTCTGTGATGATTAAAGCGAAACTTTTATATTCCTTACCAAGGGATTCTTACGCATCCTTTGAAAATGCACCGATAGAAACTACTGTAAAATTCTTTATTAAATTTGCTCCGTTAATTATAGTTTTATATACCGAAAATTTCATATAGTACCAATAGTACCAATAGCTCTCGGCATTTAACATTTATAGCCCTGTGGAGGGAATTTGCAGAATTATGAAAAGTCGCCTAATGAAATTTTTAGCAGAACTACCACCATTGGTATTACCACACACTGGTTTTGGTCATCGATGATCAACCCTAGTAACTTATGAAAACGTCTCTGCACCAAGGTCCCCATCTCTTCTCGTGCTTGAATCGTTTCTTTGTGTGATGGACCATCTTTTGAAAAACAGTTCACACATTTCCTTTAACCTAAAATATTTTGATTCCAATGCATAAATAATAAGATCTCAGCATACACTTTATGATGGTTGGTTTTGAATGTATCGTATGCAAAAGACAAACATTTAATGATTATTATTTTAAAGACTTGTGGAAGTGGACGTTAATAGTTCTTGTAATGTTTCTTGTTGTATCAAGTAGTTTTTAACGTCAAGTAGTAGATTGGCTTGGCTTAAAGTTATAAATTAGCATACAAATAGTTTTGCATACCCAGGTATGAAGGTTAAATAAATAGCTTTCGACTACCTGAATTTATTCAAGATCGCGCAATACCTGCAAAATTTTTACCTAGCCAAAAACTTGTGGTTGAATTCCTAATTATTTACAAACCCATATTTCACCTATTTACATTCTGTTTAAAGAATGTTTTAGAGGAAAAAGAAAAACGTGTCCATACAAGTTATGTTGCGTGTCAAGCCGTCGTACAAAAAAAACACTGATTTGCAAACACTAGGAAAACACAGGTTTATTTTGATAAGAAAGCACAGGTTACGTTTAAGATTAAGATTCAAACTAAATAAAACAGTTAGTTAATATTGAGATTCACACTGAAGAATAATTATCTCTTTTTATAATAAAGTTTTAGCTTAATCAATAAATTAAGTTCATTATTATTTATTAATAAGTTTTCTTTAATGAGATGAAATTTTGCGTATTCTTAAATAATTCTCTCTTTTTATAATAAAGTTTTAGCTTAATCAATAAATTAAGTTCATTATTATTTATTAATAAGTTTTCTTTAATGAGATGAAATTTTGCTTATTCTTATTTATTGTTAATTTTTTGTATGTACTTTTTACAAATAATTAATTTTCTTTAGATTTAATATTAAAGAAATGTTTGTTGCTACATATTTTTAATTTAGGTGTCTGGCTCACTTCCTTTGTAATGAGAATATTGCGATAGTGCAAAGTGATTTATGGAAATAAAAATACAAACAAAAAAAATATAAGGCAAAGCCAATGACTTTTAATTTGCTGAAAGTTCAGTTTTTGAATTATGGAAATAATACAAGCAGAAAAATATAAGGCAAAGCCAATAATTGTGGATTACACAATATTAGCATTAGCATTAAATTAAAGTTAAATTTTTAAGCAGCATTAGTGGTGTTGCATTTTCAATAACTTATATTTAATTTAGAAATGGGAGGGGTTCAGTTTGCGAAATTATATTTATTTGTTCAGAAGAGGAATCAGTTTTACGTTTCTTGCTGGGTCTTGTTTTTTTTAGTATCTATTCTATTTCTCTAGTTAGTTTTTCTTCATCTGATTTATATGTTTGAACATCTATATTTTGGGTTTCCTGTGCAGGATTATAGTTCATTATTTTCTGTCCTTAATTCTGCCACTTCGTTGTTTCAATCTGTGCATATTTTTTCCTTATATTTTAGCTTGCGGGACAATTGGTGTATTACTGCTTCATAATGATTTGCTCCACTTGCATAATGTAAACATGGGATTGAAAGTTCCGGGCCTAACGAAGAAAACACTTTTTTATTTTTTGTTCAAAATTAGCTTTACTCCATCAAGAACAACGCAATCATTCAAGCGACGCTCTAACATTTCAATACAACTTTTGTTGAACGATTTATCTTTTTCCTCAAAATCAGCCTCAGTGTTAACAATTTCTTTTAGATTTGCGAACAACCAGTGCTCGCTGCGAGCCAAATATGGCAAATACCTACGGTGGATGTGGAAGCAATTCGAAGTTCAATTCTTTTAGTTTTGCCATTGTTTTGATTGACTTGTGACACGGTGCGTTGTCTTGATGAAACAAACACGTTTTTCTTTATCATATACGAACGCTTAAATTTTGTCCTTCAAATGCTCCAAATATGCTATATAATATTCGCAGTTGGTGGTATTTCCCTTCTTAAGATAGTGGGTGAATATTATACCATGCACATCCGAAAATACCGGGCCATAACTTTTCCAGCCCATTGTTGTGCTTAGGAGCGCTTTGGGCGAGGTCCACCAGTTGCTGTCCAGTCAGATGACGATCGTTTTGATTCCGAAATGAAGTGATGGATCCAAGTTTCATCCATTGTCACATATGAACGCAAAACTTCCAGTTTATTATGTTTAAACATGGCCAAACACTGCTCAGAATCATCAACACGTTCTTGCTGTTGCTCAACAGTGAGCAAACGCGGCACCAACTTTGAACAGAGGCTCTCTGTTGATATCTTTACGATATCGACTAATTCACGCAACTTCACTTTTCGGTCATTCAAAACCATTTTCCGGATTTTTTTATGTTTTCAGGTGTTACCGCCTCATTTGAAAATTCATTGCATTTTGCATCATCGGTGGATCTACGAGCATACTTGAAGTCAGCAAACCATCATTTTATTGTTGTTTCTAATGAAGCGGAGTCCTCATAATATTTTTCAAGTCATTGCTTCGCTTAAGCGGTATTTTTTTCCTATCAAGAAGCAGTATAAAATGAAAACACTAAATTCTTTTTGATCCCTTGTTTTAAAAATATCAACAAAAGTAGCGTCACTCTTAGCACAATAACTCACGAATTAATGACTAGAATATCATGAAATTTTAACAGCTTTCGTTTTAAGGTCAGTACTAACTGAAAAAAGAGGTGAATGCAATAAACTATGTTATTGGTTTGCTTCTTATGATGCTAGCAAGCATTAGTTTGATACCGGCATTGTGTTCATGACTTTCAGCTGTCAGTTGCTTTTCAACAATGTGAAACAGCCTTATTTCTAAGTTTACTGTCTCTATCAGTTTGTCTGAGTGATTTTATTTATAAACATACTGGATGCCTGCGACACAATTTTTAGGAGAAATTACAGTCTAATTCATTTGCTGACGAAATTATAGTTTTGGGTTGACTGACATTCCGAACAAATTAAATAAGGCAATTTTCTTGAATGCATTAGCTAAAAACTTTCACGTGCATAGAAAATGGAACATTCCATAAAGAAGAGTGTTAAGCGATTTGAATCCGGTCCGGGTATTGGAAAGGAAAACTCTTAAGATTTCTGAGTTTTCAAAAATAAGAAAGGCTTTGTCCAATTGGTTTGCGGATCAAAAGACAAAAAAATTACCAATGATAAGTGGTAAGTAAAAGAGAAAGCCAAGTTATTACATGCCAAAATTCAAGCCTGGAGGCTTCCACAAATTTAACAAAACAATTATAGATTTAAATTTGACAGAAGAGCAGATATGCAGTGCCGATGAGACTGGCTTATTTTAGAAGCTTTTACCCAAAGCTCTTGTGCTCTCAAAAGAAGCCTCGGCTCTTATGCCCGGTAAAGAGAGAATAACGTTCCTTGCTTGCACAAATGCTGCTGGAATCATAAAGTAAAAATAATGGATATTGGGAAATTGATGCCTGTTTTCTACAAAAGAAAAAAAGGTCCTTGGATGACTTTGGCTTTATTTGAAGAATGGTTTCAAGGAACATTTGCTCCAGTGCTAATTTTTTGTCAAATCAAAGAATCTTGTTTTGATCAAAAACTGCTTAATTGTGCGCAAAATCTTCCGAAAAAAGCACTTCTTCTCATTGATAATGATCTATGTCATCCCAACGAAGGCGAGTTAAAGAGCTACGATGGCCAAATATCATGAATGTGTTTCCCACCGAACTGTACCGCTCTAATACAACTCAAAACATTACAAAACTGAACAACAAAAGATTCCTCTTAAGTCACATGTTGTTTGTGGAGAAACTACCAAAATGCAATATGCTTTTTAGCTAGGGCATGGGATGCACTTACTGCAACTCAATTCAGTCATCATTTCAAAAACTGCTTGAAAAAGGGTCTGAGTGGGATTGTGATGATATCATTAGTCTTTCGGAGGATGCATCCAATTTTCAATTCATTGCAACTTTGTTTCGGGTAGAACCATTGCAACAAGTCTACCAACCTGAAATCGAGCAATGGTTTGTAAAACCTCATTCGGAATCCACAGCTTTAAATGAAGAATACTGTAATGAAGGCGTCGAAACGTCGGTGAAGGAACTAACGTCGTGATGCTAAATACAAATAAAATTACATCGGAGGAGACAATATCAGCATTCAATATATACGTGGATTGGGCAGAACAAAACAATGCTTGGTTAAACAATGTAATGACGCTGCAGAGGATTAGAAACAGTGTGGTACCGAACAAGCGCCTGCGTGCAAAACAAACAAAAATAAATTTTCTTTAATTTCACATGCAACGTATTGCTATAAAGTGTATTCTATTAATATAATAAGAGCAAATAAACTTGGATTCCTTTCATTAAAAAAATATTTTATTTTGTTTGGAAAAAAAATCGTAGTACTTGCGACAACCTTGACACATGCACCGAGCCCGGTTTCCATTACGTGCGAGAATCGAGTTTCAACTGCATGTATACTTATTTTATGAGCTGAAATTAATGTGATTGGAGCTATGAATATTTTTGCTTTTTCATTAAAACAAAATAATTCCTGAACATTTAAAGCCATTGCTGGTGCAGCGAACGAGCCAATTCTATTCTAATGATTTTTTTTTTATAGCTTAACATGTTTAGCTTCGACGCTTAACAATCTTCTGCTTTTCAGGAGCTAGCGCCACAACAAAAATGAACGTCAGGGAACGGAGAAGAATCGTTGGACTTATTATTACACTGTAGCAAGGCGCAAATATCACAGATGAATGAGGCCAGACCACAGTACTGAGATCTTCCCACTCATTACTTAAGTGTCTACCTAAAATGGTGAATTTCCAGTGCAGGACAAGGCACAGGTCGAAGATAAATAATTGCCTATTACACAGTGGTCCGTTATATCGGAAATCAGTGTAGCATCGATAGTCAGCATAATTGTCGGGCGATTCTACTGGCGGGTTCATTACACTATTTTTCATTTGCTATTCTTACAGATTTCTTAAAAATGAGTAGCCTGCATACCTGTACGCTACCGTACAATTTCCACCGATGTTGCAATGGCCAGGAACCCATATTACATTTGGGCGAAATTATTTCGTCACATCATTAAAAGATCCCCGGAAATTTATGGCCACCTTTGAAATTTGCGCCAATTCTGTGAGGAATTTTATTACCACCTGGCTATGTAAAACTTAGATATCATCTCCACTGTAACTTTATCACGGCTTTAATACTTACCACCAGTTCAGATTGTGGGGAGCGTATAGATGTATGGAAAGCTCGGAAATATCAGTTATTATCACACCGTGAACGTGGCTCATGTTTGCCGACTTACTTAAAGTATTCAATCTTATTGACTCACTGTTAACGGCGTATTTTACCTGTGAATCTGCTAGAAGGAGTCTTATGTACATAGTGTCGTATACATATCTTTTGTCGAAGTGGTTGACATTGAACCGATTATGAGAGTAGATGCGAGATTTGGACCTTGCCAGCTCTTTTAATGTTCACACTCTCCTCAGAGGCGTTCCACTATACAATTGTATAATACCATAGTAGACATAACTAACACTGTTTAGGGCCAGTAACTATTTATCAGCTGCTGGTGTGCAACGCTGTCGTATCTTTGGGCAACCTATCTTACACCAAAGGTACACTTTGATGAGATATCTTTGTAGACATCACACAATATTGGAAGGGTTTCGATTGCTATTACAATATCATCAGGATATGCATTTATCTTTCTTCCAATATCTTTAAATTTTTGTAGAAGACTATTGGCAGCCGTGGTGAGATTACCTCACCCCAAGGCGTACCCCTGACTGGAAATTTCTTGATAGATGTGGAAGGATGATAGACTAATCCGCAAGTAAAGTTCTTGGATCTCGTATGTGTGAATTTTTCTCCTTGGGGAGTAAAACTGCTCTTACCTCAACTGATTTCCTGGGGATGTAATTAAACGAGATCGTCGTCTATGTAGATGCAGCATGGGCCCTAATAGCTTTCGCACTTTTTTGAAGCAATACTGTGTAAGAACAAACATGCATTAATTATACGTATTTCTTTTTCTGTTTATCGCAAAACGAGTTAACCTAACTTGAAAAACCTATGTGGCTCGATAAGTAAAAAATAGTAGTAAAAGTAAAAAATAATGTTAGAGTGTATATATCGAGTATGACAGATATTTCAGCAGACAAAAAAAAACCATTGTGTGGTATCAAAAAACCACATCTATCATGTTTGTACCATATTTACTAAAGATAAGCTTTGGCTGCTTTCTGTCGCAAAATTAGTTAAAGTCAACGCCCAGTATTATTTCGACGAAACCTTAATCAACAAATTTTTTCTCAAGTGTCCACACTTTTTGGGGAATCGTCACCTTGTTTCCTGCAAGACTCTACCAATATTCAAAGTTTTTTAGTGGACGAATTGTCTCCATCTCCTCCAGATCTAGGCCCATTAGGTTTATGAATACGCGGATATATGTTGAACAAATTGAAAAACCTAAAGAACATTAAAATGGATCAATTCAAGCTTTGCTTGAAGAAAATTTGAAATAAATTCATCCACGCTGCCTGTTCTAGGTCTCAAAAGCATTTGAAGCTAGTAACTCAATGATAAAAAAGTTGGAGAATATTCTGTAAAGCAAATAAAATAAGTTGTGAATCTAAATTTATTCGTAGTTTTTTTATTATTTCGCAGGATTAAGAGCGACAGTTATTAGCCCAGCCACTTTAACAATGTTGCACGTCAGCGGAGATAGTTCCACGTGGTCCTAGGGATTTGTAAGGTTGGAAGCTGCCAAAGCCACGTTTTATGCTAACCTCTTTTACAATATATCTATGTATATTGGCAAACTCCCAGAACTGTCCATTAGACGAGGCAAAGGAAAAAGGCAGGTTGGTAAATATTAGTTTATTGTTTGTTTGTACTGAATTAATTCATTTTGGATCAAATATGTAATAATAAAAGAGTCAAACCACGCCAACTGGGCCCCGAAATGTCCACCAAATCAGAGATTTTAAAATCAAATGCATTTTTGGATAGAGATAGACCGTTCGAATTTGCACGAACATGGCTTTGCAGAGTCGTACAGTCGTTGCAACTTCTAGTGTCAGTGTGCTGTGATTCCTAGTATGTCGTCTATGCTTTGAGGTTAGAAAAAAATTATTATGCATTGTTATGAAAATGGTCCGACCTAATGAGTGTTGCAATCCGTTGAGGAAAAAAGGTCATAAGTGCGTACGTCATAATTTATTCCAAATAACCGCCCACTGGGATGTAAAATTCAAACAATATATCGGTAAATACGTTTGCAAATCATATCGTACGAAGATATATCGAGATCAAAATGTTACTGAAAGTGCAGTGTATATACCTACGTCCAAGTTCACAGTGGGTATAATCTTTATATTTATGTATATTTATACATATTGTACATCGAATAGTTAATATTTAAGCAAATACAGTCAATAAGTTTTCAAAATTTGTGACAGAAAATTTTGATTAATTTTTTCTAGTGCTGACCAAGGAGCAGAAAACGATGAGTCTGAAGTTTCTTCTGATGCAAAAGAATGTTCGGATAGTGAAGCTAATTTTGAAAACCAGGAAATTGGGAAATGAAATTAGAAAAGGGGAACAATAGTTTACAGGAACTTGGTGAACCACCAATAAAAAAACGACGTTTTTTAAAATTAAGTGATATCAATGTCAAAGAGATAATAGCAGAAACCATCAACGAAAAAAATGAAGATACAGCGATACAGTAAATGTTCAACAAGGAAAAAAAAATTTGAATTCAGCATTCGTGGAGAATATAAAGTCTGCTTAACGTAAGAAAAAAAATACAAATGATAAAATTCAAATTTTAACAACGGTAGCAGATGAGGTAACATCGAAACAAATGCGTGAAACATTTAGTATTTCGAAAAGGATGGTATCAAAAGCCAAAAAATTGAAAAAGGAAAGGGGGTATGAATCTGTGACTGATAGGAAAATGGAAAGAAATTGAAACCGCAGAAGAGATTGTTACTTTACAATTTGGTGGATTTACATGAACACTTTAAAATAGAGTATCCTGACATTCAGACTGGTTTATCAAAATAAGAAACTTTGCTGAAGGAACCATACCTTTAAAACGAATTCTGATGTTGAGAAATGAAATAAAGCAAAAAAAAAAAGTCTGAGTACTCTTTTTTTCATTTTCGAAAATTATTATGGTTTATATAATATAGAACACTTTACAAAAAATATCGTAACTGTATTAAAAAAGATGTGAGTGACTGTAATTGGTTAAACTCTTTAATGGAAACATCATATGGTGCCTGACAACACCAGAGGTTTGAAATATAAATAACTACCCTCGTACAAGGCCTTTAGTAGCCGATTGTTGTTTTTGTGGAGCAACGACACAAATGTTGCTTAATGTATAGCAATTTGTTGGAATTGTTACTACAAGGTGGCGCAAAAGTAACCTTGCGATGTTTTTTGGCTGTAATTTAAACAAAAAAATGAAAAACTTTGATTATTCTTGTGGATTATTGTTTTTTGGTCTTTTAATTTTTTTTTTACATCAAATCGAGAATATGATGTCATGTAAATGGCCGCCGCCACAGTTGATTGCCATTTGAGCCCTTTTTATGGCATTTTCCATCACTTTGGCCAAAACTTCCGGCGATAGGTCCTCACATTCTTGACGGATATTGTCTTTAAGAGCTGCAAGAGTCTGATGCTTGTTGACATAAACCCGCGACTTCAAAAAGCCCCACAAAAAGAAGTCTGGAGCGGTCAAATCAGGCGATCTTGCTGGCCACTGCAAATCGCCAAAACGGGAGATTAGGCGCCCGGGAAATGCATCCTTCAGCATATCGGTTGTGGCACGTGCAGTGTGTGCCGTTGCACCGTCCTGTTGGAACCACATGTTTTCCAATCCCAATTCATCAAGTTGCGGCAAAAAGAACTCGTTGATCATTGCTCTGTAGCGCTCACCATTCACAGTAACCGTTTGGCCCGCGACGTCTTCGAAGAAAAAAGGTCCGATGACTCCTCCAGCGAAAACAGCACACCATACAGTGACTTTGAGCGGGTGTAATGGCTCTTCGTGTGTTACACGCGGATTTTTAGTGCCCCAGAAGCGTAAATTTTGCTTATTTACGTACCCTCTAAGATGGAAATGGGCCTCATCACTCATGATTATTTTTGATGAAAAATCATCTTCCTCTTGGTGGTGAATAAGGTAAAGACCGTCGACTGAT
Source organism: Anastrepha ludens (assembly GCF_028408465.1). Taxonomy (NCBI): domain Eukaryota; kingdom Metazoa; phylum Arthropoda; class Insecta; order Diptera; family Tephritidae; genus Anastrepha; species Anastrepha ludens. Next base: position 60,006,302 of record NC_071501.1, read on the forward strand.
ACCCATTTGCGTGGCACGTCGTCTGGTCGATGTCGACGACGTCTCCATGACATCCTCGGCTACAGCAGCAATATTCTCTGCAGAACGGCTACCCCGGGGTTTGCCACGCCTGGCAGCATCTCGTGTTGTGCAAGTCTCTTCGAGGCGAGCGGCTAAACGTCGCAGTGTTTCACCAGTAGGCGTTGGACGGCGAGGAAATCTGCGACGAAATTCACGTTGTGCCAAAGTCACCGACCGATTATTGGTCAAATAAATAGTCAGCAATATTCCGCGTTCTGGAGCAGTGTAGCGTAACATTGTTTATTAACGTGTATTTCGCATGTGTTTACTACACATATGCCAAAACAGAACTGACATTAGGGGCCAAACCCAAAATTTATAGCATTTTCTGATAGGAGGATTACTTTAGCGCCACCTGTTACATGCAATGGCCACGTAATTTATTCGTATACACACAGTTTCTAAACAGATAATCCTGATACTTAGAACGATTTGTATAAAAGAATAAAAATTGGATATATTCTTAAAAAAACATATTTATTCAATATTTAAGGATTAAAAACTTCCAAATTCATTTCTGGAATTAGAGAACTTAAGGCAAAAAACGAAATAAAGCACTATTTTATGCAAAAATATTATTCCTTTAGCTTTAATAACTGCTTCCACGTCGATGAAACTTTCCCCCACTCAACACTTAAAGTTATCGTTAATGACGGCTTTGATGTTATTTTGTGCTTTCTGATTCTCCTATCTAAGACCTCCCAGACAAGCTCAATTGGTGATTGAGGTGAAGTTTTAAGCTGCTTACAGATGTAAACGAGCCAATCTTGCACGAGATAAGATGAGTGTTTTGGGTTATTGTTTTGTTGAAACATGAACGCTTTAGTATCTAGTCCAAGTTTAACGGCACTGTCATGTAAATAATTCTTCAAAATGTTTAAATACAGATGTTTGCCCATTTTATCATCAACACAAACCATCTTTCCTACTCCAGATGCATTTCCTCTTCCATGCTTAAGGGTGAAATAAGGTTTTTTTCATTCAGTTCTGTTTTCTTTTCTTTTTGCCAAACTTATGAAGGGTTTTCCTAAAAAGAATCTGGCTCAATTATATAGCGTTTGGAGAACTCCCATCTCTTCTTTCTGTTAATATCTGAAATGTAGGGCTTACGGCGTGCCACTCTACTATCCTAATCAGCGTTATGCAGACAGGTACGGACTTTTTGTGGGCTTTTATGCAAAGATTATTGAATATTTCGGCATACTATCCGGGAGGTTGTTTTTGGAGTTTTCGCGACTGAATCTACTATGCTGCGTTCCTCACGCTTCCAATTTACCAGTATTAACGTAATTAGCAATAACACTTTGCATTGTAGAATGCGATTTGCCAATTGTTTTGCCGAATTCGCCAAGAGATTTGTTTTCCAAGTACAATTTAATAAAATTTTTGCGCATTTCTAATGGTAAGCCCTCACTTCGTCCCATTTTGTCATTTTCAAACGAAATATTACGCGCAACTGAAACTGAATCGGCGATAAAAATTAAGAGAAATCAATCTTATTTAGTTTTCAGCAATATTAGTAAAAACACGAACAATTTTAACTGTTACTTTTGCGCCAACAATATCATGACCTGAAAGTGTACGAATAAATGTTTTGTAGCATTTTGCTACGTCTGCATGCTTTCCTTGGAATCCTTCAGTATGAGTTGAAATAACGGAAATTTTGTTTTCGGCATTTCATTAGGAATGTAACATTCTTACAGTGGCCCAAAAGAAATATATTGTTACAGCAAATATTTTGCGCAAAATTAAAGTTTTTTACGCACTGCGCAGGGTGTACGAATAAATTGTGTGACCACTGTATGTATATACGCAATGTTCGAATAACAAGTGTGAACTTGCACGAAAGCCTTATCGGCTTAAAATCGGTTTAAATGCAAAAAAATATTCTGACAATGTGCCCTTTCACACCTAGCACAGTGAAATTACTTCGAAAAAGGAAGGCAAATATAACTCTTTCGAAGTAAAATTTTTTTTCTACAAATCCAAACATTTCTTTTTTATATTTCAGAAAGACGATTACATAAATCAAGTACCACTTGTAAATAGATCAAAGGAACACAGATTTCTAGTAACTGCTTCAAAAGAAAGAAGAATGAAAGACTATGCGCAACCCTTTTAGATGCATAACTTAACCCTGGGCATGCTTTGCTAGTCTATTTGACTAACATCAACCGTATTCCACTTCGTATCTCTTGTTGAAGTTATTTAGCAGTTTGTTTATTATATGTAATATGGAAAATTATATGTATTTAATATTCGGTTAATATGTCTAAAAACATAAAATATTATCAATAAATAATATAAAATAATAAATGTATTTTTCTTTTTAACTATTATTTCTTTCTTATTTATATTCATTGGAGGGGTTAATCGCTACGACTATCAAAGCCTCCAATAGGGTCAAATGAGCGAAGTACGTCCAGGGTTAAAATACTCCACTTCCATATTCTAACTGTGAAATGTGCTAATTTGGAAGCATACCTATGACGAAAAAGACAAAGGATATAATTGACTGAATCGCACCAGCAGCTGAGGGTGAGACGAATTTGTAAGCTCTATTGAGGTATGCACATACATATGTATGTGCAGAAGTACATATGCTTGCTCATGTAGTGCTTTGAATATATTAAATATAGGTCGGAATTTATTTTGTATTTGTTTCCCATACTCTGATTGCATAGCCACTTGTTGCCTAAGGGTTACTTTGGCTGCCGGCATTTTAATTAAAAGAATAAAGTGGAATGCAACTGGCTATTTTTTTTTAAATGAAAGCGAACTTGGAAAGAATTTTTAATAATTCAGCTATAACTACAGAAGGGACTAATTTTGGCAAACATGTACATATAAAAGCTGAGAATATATTTTTCGAATACAGTACAGTTTCGATAATTCGTACCCTACAAATTTCCAATGGCTCGGAACAATCCGTTGGCTTTTGAAAAAATCGCGTTTATTCACAACATTTAAGAACATAACACCGCGTTACACACATTCTGTCCTATGAACCAAATATACTTTTTCGGAAAGGGGATAAAAAATAAAAATACACGTGTATCGGCGATTTTCATGTACACGTCACAATTTTTTTTTTGTATTTTATAACTTTAAACGTGCAATTCTTGTATGCATATCTGTATAGCCACACGATCTCAGGATTAGCTTAACGGATTTGAATCAAATTGGGCACACAGATAGTGTATAACATTTCTAGACTTTTCACTTAGGTGTTGCCACTGACAATGTTTCACAGGGTTGCCACCTGTTCGAAATTAAAAAGAAAAATTGCATGAGATATGCCGATGTGGGTATCAAAAGAAAGGTATTTCACTCCGCATTACAATAGAGATATAAAACCCCGAATTTTTTTTATTAAAATTAATAATATTAAAATTAAAAATTCTTACATTAAAAGTTTTAATGCTTTTAAAGAAACTTAGGCCTTTTATGTTTGCGTTTGTAAGCATTTGTGTCAGTATCGCAACAAATAGACCAACAGTATTCGCCAAGCATATGCGTAATGTCTTGTCCTTTAAAGCGCTTTTCAATAGCCGCAATGTCCTGATGGAACCTTTCGCCATGTTTATCGCTACAAGCTCCTAAATCACTAGGGAAACAATCTAAATGATTTTGCCATATGCCGAAATCATTTCTGCAATAATATTTTTATAATTATTGTCAGCTCGTTTGTTGCCAAGAAACTGCTCAATAACGGCAACTGTGCCTTTCCATGCTTGTTCGATAGCATTCAATTTTGATGAAAATTCATAACTTGCAACTATTTTTTTTATCTGCGGACCACTGAAAACACCTTAAATTATACACATCATTAAAAAATAAAGTTACTAAAAGCCTTCGTAAAAAAATACCTGCATGAATCTTTTCGCCGCTCAGTTTCGGAAAAATATTGCGCAAACTTGCAATCGCCTCACCCTCACGATCCAGTTTTTTAACAAAATTTGATACGACACCGAGCTTAATGTGTAGTGATGGCAAAATGATTTGAGATGGCTGCACTAATGGTAGATTTTCTATACTTTCTACGTCTACTTGATCTCTTTTGCGACCTTCCCATGTACACAAAAAGCACTGGTGGGTTGGAAATCCACGCTTAACACCCATGAGTAATCCGATCACTTTTAGATCGCAGCATATTTTCCAATTATGCTCTTGGTAGTTTATCAGCTGTAATATTAATTCCATGCCTTCGTATGTTTCTTTGAGGTTGGTGGCATATGCGATCGGGACAGCTGGCTGTTTGTTACCGATATGAAGCAGCACTACTTTAAGGCTGTTGGCCGATGCATCGATGAAAAGTCACAACAATAAGCCAGGTTTTTTCTCCTATCTTCGTGCAATTTAAAAAATTCGTCATATGGAATACTGCTACGTCGATCACGAGCGGCTGTTATTTTAAAATCAGCCGGCACTATATTCCACTGCTTAAAGCGTGATGCAAAGAGTTCGGCTGTTCTCTTTGACAATTTTCCTTCTCGTACAAGGCCATTGAAGTCGGCTTGCGTTACTAAATGCGGCACTGCAGTCCCAAGTTCACTGGGTGTTGGTACTAATTCCGATACTTCTGGTTTCCCGCATCTCGCATTCGATGCAAGAAATGTTGATAGCATTGTTGGTGCTGCTGTTGGTTCTCCATCGTAATATCGTTTTCGTAATATTTTTAAAATATTTACTTGGTGCGAATAAGCCACAAACGTAACAAAAGTTATTTCGAGGCGGGCACTGCATTTTTCGTAAGATGAAATATACAGAAAGACGTTTTCGCGCAACAAAACTTAAAACAATTGTCAAAGTATACGTCTGCTAGTAGCGCAACTGTCAGATGATCGGAACTTCCGGAACTGTAACAAACACACAAACGGCACAGAGTGTGTTGTATGAAACAATAAATTAAAGGTTAATAAGTTGTTTAAAAATTTGGAGTCCCTTCAAGTTATGCCGAAAATGTAGAAAAAAAATTTTTTTTAGAAAAAAAAAGAAAATCTGAGAATTGATAAATTTCTTTTTTTTTTTAATTTTAAATAATAAAAACATTTCCACGAGTCTACCTGCAGAAATTCAGCGCGATTGGATCACGGAAAAAGGGTTAAAAATTGATCCAAAGTTTTTCACACAGGCGGATTACGAGCTCTATATTTTATACATAAAAAAAAATTCTGACGTGTACATGAAAATCGCCGATACACGTGCATTTTTATTTTTTCTCCCCTTTCCGAAAAAGTATATTTGGTTCATAGGACAGAAAAAAAGTTCGTTTTTGTAAGGCAGTGTAATGGTTACTTTACTCGATAAAGTTAGGTGCGTCGGAAAATGGTAAAGAAGCAATTACGAATTATTAGGATTCCACTGCATTGAATATCGAAGTTTTAATTAGTAATAGTAATTTTCTTAAAGCTTGGTATCAATTATTTGCCAGTCTAACGTTTTATTATCAACATAAATAAATGATTGAACAAAATTTTGAAAACTACCAAGAAGTTAGCCAAAAGAAATAAAAAATATCAAAATAAGTTTTCAATGGCTTCTCATTATGGATGGGCTCAACGAATTGTAGTTATGAAACCAACCCATGGACCATTAAAGACAAAACAGTAATAAATTTCAAGATAGATTCCTATTCTGGACTAATGTAATGGCAATATTTAAAACTATTTCCACAGCATAGAAATAAATGGGTCTTAAATAAAATTAGTAAACATCACGCCATCCACTAGCAACACATCTGGAACGCGACCAAATGTCGCAGAAAAATGTTTATAAGTGGTACAAAGACTTCAAAGAGGGTCGAGAACGTGTTGATGACTTGTAGCGCTCCGGACGACCATCGTCGTCAACAGATGACCAACACGTCAATAAAGTGAAGGAGTTAGTGCTCAAAAATCATCGGTTGACTGTTAAAGACCTTACTGATATGATCGGAATATCAGAAGGATCTGCGAAAACCATTTTGAAAGACCATTTGGGCCTACGAAAAGTCAAATCTCGTTTGGTACCGAAAACTCTCAATTTCTTGGAAAAAAGTCGTTGCGTTGATGTGTGTGAAACAATGCTTTCAGACTATCAGGACAAGCTCAAATGCATCATTACGGGAGATGAGACTTGGATTTATGCTTACGAAGCTGAAACAACCGACCAATCAAGCGAATATCGTGCTAAAGGCGAGGCCAGACCGAAAAGAGCACGTCAAAGTCGTTCAAAAATAAAGGTCATGATGACAATTTTTTCGATTTCGGGGTGTGGTGCACTATGAATTCCTTCCACCTGGCCAAACTGTTAATAAGGAATGTTATTTGAGCGTTATGCGTCGTTTACGTGAAGGAATTCGTCTAAAAAGACCAGAATTATGGGCCAACAACTCTAGGTTTTTGCATCACGATAATGCACCTTCTCACACTGCACTCGTTCTTCGTGACCATTTCGCCAAAACTTGCACGCATATCGTTCCGCAACCACCGTATCCACCTGATTTGGCTCCGTGTGACTTCTGGCTATTCCCAAAACTCAAGAGACCACTCCGGGGAACGCGTTTCGAGTCGATTGAGGAGATAAAAGCTGAATCGAAGAAGGTGCTGATGGCTATACCGGAAATGGACTATTTGGCATGTTTCGGGGATTGGACAAATCATTGGCATAAGTGTATTACATCGAGAGGGGATTATTTTGAAGGGAATGAAATTGATTTACAAGAATAAATAAAGATTTTTCATTTTACAACCAAATTCACCTTACTTTTTTACCACAGAGTATATAATTTCATTTAATTTCATATTTACTAACCCAATCCTAATGTTTAATAAAACCTGTTATAGATTCATATATACAAATAAAACGTTTTTCTAAAGAAAAATGATTAGAAAAGTACTTACGTGAGTCTTGGAAAGCTGATTTTAATTTTATTTTTATAAATAGTCTTTCAAAAGTGGCGCCTAGACGAATTAGTGAATAATTCCTTGATCGCAGCTTGTTTTTGTCTCTTTGACATTTGCCAAGTAGGCAGATGTACAATAAAATTTTAGCCATTGATATTTACATGGTAGAAAACGCATTAAAATTATTGAAATATATTATGAAAACGACCGATCTTTAAGAACAACATATCGCGAAATTCGTGATTTTTTTTGGTGGAAATAATCATTCGAACAAGCAGACCAAAACATTCTGTTAAGAATATTGCTACCGTAGCGCAACAATTAGTCATTCATGAATTTACTGTTTGGCGGATTTTACCTGTAGACGTACTCATGGTGGAAATTTATATGATGTAATTTTTCACATAAAAATGGAATAAAAATAGTGAAGCCTGAAAAAATCTGAATTTTTGCATGTTTTATTTTTAAACTAACATCTAGGGTGTCTTTTAAAATACCCTTCATGATCTCGTGATACGCGTCGTTGTTTTTAGAAAATGACTTCCGCGCATGAAAAATTATTTGAAGCAGTGTTGCCATGTACACACGCTATAGGTCCAAAAATTTCAGGTGAATCTGCATTAAAAATATTTGAAGAGGTCGAAGGTATTTATAAATGGATGCAACAGTATACCGAAATCGATGACGACTTCCCGAGACGAGATCCAAAACAAAAAAACCTCTCCAAAGCAAGATCATTGATTTGTTTGTGACAAAGCCGAACTTATCGTTACGTAAAGCTGAAGCAGTTTTTGGTGTTAATGCAAGTTACATACAGAAGTAAGTATACACCGGATACGTTTTCAATTTACCCCCAATCGATTCCTTCAAACAACCTAAGTTATAACAAAATTGTGTTTTATTTACATGAATGAAATACAAAAATCATATTTAATCCAAATAATGATAAAATTTTAAAAAGCAACCAAATATATTAAACTTTATAAAAATTCATGTCTCAAAAGTAAGTATACAGTTCATCATATTATTAATTTGTGAAATCAAAAACATAATTAAAATCAAATCCTAGTATTTGGTAGGATAACCATTAGACTTTACAATAGCTTTAAGTCGTGATGGCGTTGATTTCACCAAGTTTTCAGTTACAGCTGGTGGTATTTTATTCCATTCCTCTTGAAGGACGTTTTTCAGTTGTTCCTTATATCTAATGGGATGTTAACGTATATGCCGCTTTAAATGTTCCCATAAATGTTCGATTGGGTTGGTATCCGGGGACTGTGGGGGTGTTTTCAGCTGTTTTCGCAACAGACACTCTCGTACAATGTTGGATGTGTGCTTGGGGTCATTATCCTGATATATGTAAGATAAACATTGCTCCAAGGCCCAATTACGTAGCGCTTTCTTTTAAACTATTTTTCAAAATATTTAAGTAACCATATCGGTTCATAATACAGGGTGGCTGATGAATTTTGCTACATTAAGAAACTCAAATAACTTTTTTTTTAGTGTATGGAATTCATTTATTTTTTTTTCAAGTTGAAGGTCATTAAATTTTATTAAATGAGCTTAACTAGTTTTAAAAATAATTGAATTTAAATGCCCCCCATGCTCGTTGACACAAGTGCGGCATCTTAGTAAAAAGTTGTTCATTGCTGCTTTGAGAGTTGCGACAGGAATAGCCGCAATTGCTGCCCGAATGGATTGTTTTAGTTCATCCAAATTTTTTGGCTTTGTTTTATAAACTTCTTGTTTACATAAACCCCACAAGAAAAAGTCAGGTGCAGTAAGGTCAGGCGACCTGGGGGGCCAACGAAATTCGGAGTTTCTTGAAATCAGTTTATTGGGAAATTTTCGTCGCAACTCTGTCATAACAGTCTGGGCTATGTGAGACGTTGCCCCATCTTGTTGAAACCACACAGAGTTGAAAGGAATTCTCTTTCGGCGTAGTTCTGGATAGAAAAATTCTTTCAGCATTTTCAAATAACGGTCTCCAGTAACCGTAACGGTATGACCATTTTCTTCAAAAAAATAAGGCCCGACAATACAGCGTGAAGAAACCGCACACCACACTGTCACGCAAAGAGGATGCAATTCCGTCTCGTGGAGTATCTGTGAGTTAGAAGTACTCCATATTCGACAATTTTGTTTGTTCACATTGCCGTTTAAATCGAAATGGGCCTCATCAGACATGAAAAGGCAGTTTAACATGTTTTGGTCTTCTTCCACCATTTGCAGGATCTTCTGGCAAAATTCCAAGCGAATCGGCAAGTCTGCTGCATTCAGTTTGTTAACCATTTGAATTTTGTAGGGAAATAAGTCTAAATCTTTGTGCATTATTGTTTGCAAAGACTGTCGGCTGACACCAAGTTGAGCAGATAAGCTTCTTGTTGAAACCCTTGGATTGCTTTGTACAGCTGCAGCTACAGCAGCGATCGTTTCCTCCGTCCGAACTGGTGGGTTTCGATGATAAGGCCTTCTTGCGACTGTTCCTTGCTCAGCAAAATTATTCACCAGTCTCATTATGGTCCATCTGCTCGGGGGATCGCCGCCAAACATCCGCCTGTACTCTCTCTGTACCAAAACTACGGACTCCAGTGCGTGATAGCGGCGGACTATCCAAATTCTTGTTTGCGTGTCCCAGTTATCCATTTTAATAAATTTTAAAGATCAATCTGCAAATTAAAACAAAAATGGAACAGATAACTTAAAAAGAAAAAAAGTTATTAAATTTTTTTTTGGTAGCGGTTTTCATCAGCCACCCTGTATTTTCGATAAATACCAAGTTTCCAACCCCGTTCGCAGCCATACATCCCCAAACCATCACAGAGCCCCTCCATGCTTCACAGTGCCGGTCATATTGCTTGGATCCAATTCCGCGTTAACTTTTCTCCAAACTTTTTCACGGCCATCAGATCCATAGATACTGAACTTAAAGTCATCAGAACATATGACTTGGTTCCAAAACGTTTGGTCATATTTTTCATGATCTTTTGCGAATGAAATCCGTTTACTCCGATTGACACTACTCACGAAGGATTCCTTCCTAACACTGCACCCATGATAACCAGCACTATGCAAACCCGGCGAATAGTTTGGGTGCTTAATTGTTTTCCAGTCTCATTTTCAACTTCAGATTTCAATTTGGGGTTTGTCCTGATTTTCCGTACGACTAAGCTTTTTTCTCTGGGACTTAAGAGCGGCGGACGCCCACAGCGCTCTTTATTAGTGGTACTTCCTGTACTTTTATATTTATTCACAAACTTTTGAACTGTAGCAAAACTCCTATCTATCAAACAACCGATTTCTCGCAATGATTTATGTTCCTTGTGATATTTTATAATCAGTTTTTTTTAAATCATCAGAAAGCTCTTTTCCTCTTGGTGCCATTACTAAAAATGCCACAAAAATTAATACAAAACGTACTTCCCTAAATTTTTATACTCACTTTAATTATTTTCTTTTAATATTGTAGCTTTAACTTTTTTAATCAATACGTAAAAATAAATGTTATGCTAACTGAACAATCGTTTGCTGTATACTAACTTTTGTGACATACCTACATTTGGCTGGCATCAAAGACAAAGCAAAGAGTGGATAACGGTACCTAAAATTACAGCTAAATTAAGGCGCATATGAAAGCTTATCCCAGTACTCAATTACCATGGGTAAAATATTTTGATGACATATTAAGGAAAGCGTTAGCGTCAAACAATGCCATAAATCAGGCTCCTGTATACTTAGTTATGTTACTAACTGTATATATATTAGTTACCCAGAAAGTCGACGAACTTGACAAAACAATTAAAGCAAAAGCAAAAGCAACTATAGACAAGTTCGACGACTTTTTAAATAAGAAACGGCAAGCAAAATAAATGCTTACATTGGAAATTGCGAAATTAGCTTAATAAAATATTAATATTGACAATTTGCGAAATCAATGCTGACAATTAAAATATCAATTTCCAATGTAATGTGAAATAAGCCAATTTAATTTAGATTAATGCTGATGCAATACAATAGTTAAGTTTAGCAAGTAAGAAAATCAAAAATATAAATTCAGTCTGAGAATTGGCCTAAAGGTAATAAGTTAATGCAATAAATTCCTCTCGCATTTTTTTAAAAACTTAATATTAGATTTAATTATTTAAATGACGCAGCCGGTAGGATCCTAGTGAAAAAAAGAAAAGGATCCCGTGATACGAACCACGTTCAATTTGTACAAAGAAGTTTAGGTGCAGTGAAAGCTTAGTATTAAATTTAACAAGCCAAACACCACCAAAGTGAAGTGAACAATTTTTATTATTATTATTATTATTATTATTATTTATTAGAATAATATAAAGTATTACACTAACTTAAAAAAAAACAGAGCACACTAGCTGCTTGGGCCTTCGGTGCTTGGTAATTATGAGATTATGTTTAAGTTTTAAGGTATAGGATAAATGACAATTTTATAAGCTTTCAATTAAGTCGATTGCTTTAATAAAGTTATATATTTTAATGACATTCTCTGTTGTGGTGTTTTTCAAAAGTTCAGAGGGGTTTTTGGAACCAAAGATAGGGACACGTTTAGTATTTAAATTTGCACAGATGTCTATTATGTGTATAAGGTTAAGTTGATCGTTACAGAAGGGACATGTGAGAGGAGACGTGGATAGACGGAGGTGTTCATGGGTTAGCCTGGAGTGACCGATCCTTAAACGCACGAATACAGAAATTTGATTCCTTGATAATGAGGATGCATATATTGCTTTTTCACACACTGGAACAATTTTTAAAATTTTTGGTGCAGTGAAATCTTAGTGGTAAAATCCTCAAGCCAGACACCACCAAATTAAAGTGAACATTTTTTAAATTGAATCACCACGAAAATCAGTAAAAGCTGCTTAAATAATTGTGCAAAAATTCGTCTAAGAAGGCAACGTGCATTTGATCAACAAAGTAATATGGCGGAAGGTCAACCTCAAGCGGCACCTGTAGAACTGATAGAGGAATTGGCAAGAAGAGAAAAACAATTGGAGGCAATGAGACAGGCGTACCTCGAATTAAGGAATAGGACAGAAGTTAACAACAGAGACAGCAGCACCAACTATACAGGAAAGTGGCAAACCTCAAGTTAGCTAATGTAAGTGAATTAATGATAGAGATCCAAGAAAAAAACTTAATAAAACGAGTTGTCAGTATACTATACAGATGACCATTATATAGACTTAAGCAACATGGACAGTATGCTAATAAATACAATAAAAGGAATGACGCAAGGTTTGAAGACAATTGCATTAGACCAGAGTATAGGAAATTTAAAATAAAGGACACAAAAACATGGGACAGTAGGTATCAAGATAAAGGATAATGCATATGCAGACGGTAGAAATATGAGTCAAAATATAGGCAAACAATTTAATAATTTGCCGCAAGAAAGGCAATGGAACAAAAATCCTTATTACCAAAATGAAATAAAATATAACCATTCCGGACAATACAGACAAAATAACAATTTTAATAACGGAAGGTATAACAACTTCAACCAATTTACAAATATGGCTAATTTCCAACGACCACACCCTATACAAGGTTCAGGCCAATATCGGCCAAGTCCATTTAGACAGGGTCCGGTTGAACCAATGGATATATATAACATCCAATTAAATATGAGTAGGCTTCGCATGGTAGGGCACCCTGGTCAGCAGATTGGCCAAAATCGCTTAATCTCTGACAGGCAAAATCAAGAAGAAACTCCAGCCAACTCATGCACTCAGGCATATTGGAAACATACAATCAAATAAGAAATAAAATATATTACCCAAAATTATTGGAGTTGATCCAGATCGTTATTAATCAGTGCGAAACTTGCCAAGAGCTGACGTATGACAGAAAACCCATCAAATTAAAATTTAATATTAAAGAAACACCGACAGAAAAAAATGAAATTATATACATAGATACGTATGTTATGAAAGGATACCACTTTTTAACCATCATAGATAAATTTTCAAAATTCGGAGCGGCTTATCCCTTAAACGACAGAAATCATATTACCATTATCGAACAACTAGAAGACCATTTCTCTAAATTGGGAAAACCAAAGAAAACAATTGCAGACAATGAATTTAAAACCGCAAGGATAAAATAATTTTTTGATAATGAAAATATAGAACTTCATCTAACTAAGCCCAATAGCCATACGGGCAATGCAGACATTGAAAGATTCCATAACACTATAGCAAAAAAATTTAGAATTTTGTATAAATTAGAAAAAGGGTTGTCAGTTAAATAACTAATACAGAGATCAATTCGAAACTATAATGATAGGTTCCATTCAGCGACAAAATGTACACCAAAAGAAGCACATGATAACAAAGTAGATTTTGAAATAGACGAAAAACAACAAACCAAAAAATTGATGAAGTGAAGAAAATGGTATTGACCAATGGCCAATCAGCGTTAGAGAAGTTGCTGAGGACCTAGACATATCGATTGGCTCTTGTCATTCGATTTTTTCAATGATTTGGGTATGAGACGGGTCGCCGTAAAATTCGTATCAAAACTGCTCAATTTCGACCAAAAGCAGCATGGACTCTGTCCGCGACGACCCAAATTTGCTCCAGAGTGTCATAACTGGTGGTGCATCGTGGGTTTATGGTTATGACGCTCAATCATCTCAATAGAAGCTGCCGGACGAACCAAGGCCGAAAAAAGCATGGCAAGTTCGGTTGAATGTAAAAGGTTTGCTTACCGTTTTCTTCTATTGCAGGGGCGTTGTACATCATGAGTTCTTGCTACTGAGTAAAACGGTCAATTTGGGTGAAGCAATCCGCCAGAAACGTCCAGATTTGTGGAGGATCAAAAATTGGCACTTGCATCGCGATAACGCCCCTGCTCACAATACGTTGCTTGCGCGCGACTTTTTGGCCAAAAACAACACACTAATGATGCCACAGCCACCGTATTCCCCAGATCTGGCCCCCTGTGTTTTTTCCCCCGAAACTGAAGAGGCCCATGAAAGGACTACGCTACGCTACGATTGACGAGATAAAGACGTTATCGAAGGAGAAGCTGAGATTTTTTGAAGTGCTTCGAAGATTGGAAAAAACGTTGGCACAAGTGCATAGTATATCATGGGGATTATTTTGAAAGGGGCAAAATAGATATTAATGAATACGTTTTGAACACACCTCGTACTCCTTCAGATCACCAGTATATTACTAAAGCGAACACAAAAATAGTATCAGAGGTGTCGCTCTTTTACGAGGGCGGCAACTTATTCGCATACCCAATATAAATAATTACACCACTGTAATAAGGCAACTAACAACTGGCTAAGCTAGAAACCTATAATACATTTTAAAAACAGGACTTGCAAAAGCATTGGTAAATAATATAGTTTAATATAATAATAGGCACCACTTTTTCAAAATTGTATAGTGTAAAATATTACCTAAGTGCGTTTCGCTGCTCCGGAACTCGTGCGATTACAGCTTAAGGTGAAATAAAAAGATAATACGCAAATTTATTTTTTATTTGTTGGCCATACCACCATGACATCTTTTTTGGTGGGGTTGAGTTTTTTTAAATTCGTCCTATAATGAATTTATTACAAAAACCGTATGTAATTAAATATATATTTTTACAATTTGCTTACATCTATGGTTACATTCAATCATTTTCGGGCGGCTGTCGGTGTTCGAATGACAGTTCGATCAAACGGCCAGCACGCATTTACATATGCGACATATGCCTGACTTGGAGTATAATATTCTATCAATGAGCAATTTATTAAAATCGTAAAAAACAAAAAATAATGAAAAACTGTTTGAGGCTCATGAAAACGATGACATTTTTGTTGTAAATTTTGCAAAAAATTTAAAATTGCAGCATTGTACATCTGCATCTCGAAAAATGAGTGGAAAAATGACATTGCCGTTAGCGCCATTTAAATACAAATTACTTTAATAAATTATCTGACAAAAATATGGCCATCGGGCTAAATATTAAAATGGCAGAAAGAATAGAGTGCATTACGCGTGCTTTGTGTGAGATTTATTCAATACCTTGCAAATATTATGCACTTGAATTGATACACAGTGGTTTGTGCGGACCATTTATAGTGGCGTCAATGAAGGTTTTTTCTCGGAAGTCCTCAAGAACAGCTTCGATTTTGATGATTTTTTATTTTGAAATTTTTTTTTTTATTTTTTATTTAAAATCAGAAACCTATGATGAAGGGGAAATAATTATATATATTTTACTACTAAATCACTTGGCGGTTCGTTTTATTTAATAACATTTATTGACGATTTCTCACGATTCGTTTCTGTTTATTTTTTTAAGCAAAAATCGGAAGCTTTTGAAACCTTCAAAAGGTTCGCGGCATTGACGGAAAATATGACGGGACGATCAATTAAAACGCTTAGAACTGACAACGGCAAGGAATATGTGAATTCAAAATTTTCGTTGTATTTTAAACAGAGAGGCATACAGAATACAGGCATGTGGGCAGGAGCTGTATATCTGCAGAACAGGTCACCAACGAGAGTGTTAACAGGTACTACTCCGTTTGAGCGATGGTTTGGAAGGAAACCTTCGGTGATTCATTTCTGTGTGTTTGGTTGTGACGCGATTATGCTAAACAAAAATAGGAGCAACGGAAAATTTTACCGAAAGGGGTCGAAGTGCAAACTTGTTGGCTACGAGACATTAACAAAGGGATACATACTCTACGATCCGGCAAAGCGTCAAATAATTAAAGCAAGAGACGTAACTTTCTTCGAAAAATCCTTCGATAAACTTGACAAGGAACAACCTCAGGAAGAATCTGAATCGTTCTGTGTTGCGATTCTATACCCAGATAATACGACTGACGTGATTGATAGCGATGACTTAGAGGAACAGTTTGAAACGGCAAGCAGCGAATCGGTTACTGGAAACAGAAGAGAGGAGCAGTTTAAAACGGAAATAAGTGAATCAAATGCTGAATGCAGAAAGGATTCGGAAGTAACGGAAAGTGAGGTTGAACCTGTTAGGCGTCAAACACGAAATCGTGCAAAGCAGCAAACATTAATTTTGTACACGGGAAATCCACAAACCGTGCAAGAGGCATTGCAATCTGCCGACGCAGAAAACTGGAAGAAAGCTATGGACGCGGACTACAAAACGTGGCCACTCGTGAGTAAGTCCGAAAATAAAAATATTATAGGATCAACATGGTTTTACGATTAAAAAGAATAAGAAAGAACCAAATAGATCAGTGGAAAAATTTAAAGCAAGATTGGTTGCGCAGGGGTGCTCTCAAAAAACGTTTGCCCCCGTGGTGCGTTATTCGACCATTCGCTTTTTACTCGCACTGGCAGTAAAACATCAGCTCTTAGTTAACCATGTGGAAATCGAATTGGCGTATGTGAATGGTAATTTGATCGAAGAAATATATAGTACATGCGGGAACGCCTGGAGATGAAGACGGCAATAATCGCAATAAAATTTGTAAACTCGAAAAAGCTTTGTACGGTCTAGAACAAGCAGGCCGAGAGTGGAACAGAAAGGCAACTGAAGTTCTGGAAATAATGGGTTTTAGCAGATGCCGCTCTGATAGCTGTGTGTACGTTAAACGCCAAGGTGGGAACGTAAGTTTCATCGGATTATAGGTATGTCGACGACATGAATAACTTTCCCCACTTGCGTGGACTTCTACACATGGAACCATCCTCCATAACAACATCATCGGAAAACGAAATAAAGCGGACTATCCAGCAGTTGAATGAGCATGTGAAAGCAGAGAATCGTGGCCCGATATTATTTTATCTTGGAATGGAGATCGTGCGAGATGGATTGCGTGGGGCCATTCGGTTTCATCAAGACAAGTATACACTGGAACTACTGAAACTTTGGAACATGAACGAAAGTAAATTGGGATCTACACTATGGCCAAGTGGTACAAATCTGAAGAAAATATGAAGACGACTGTGATGGGCTCGCAATTAAAGAGTACCAAAGTCTAATCGGTGGGCTCATGTATATGGCAATCATCCAAGGGCGGGAATAGCACATGCAGTTTCAAGACTATCCCAGTTCAACTCGCATCCACATCAAAATCACTTTCAAACGGCTGAACATGTATTGAGATACCTAAAAATGTAGAACCTCTTATAGGCGTAATCAGGACGAATTTCTTATTTTTACAGATTCTGATTGGGGCTTTGACCCCATTGACCGAAAGTCGTACACTGGTTTTGCAATTTTTATGGCTGGAGGTATCGTGGCCTGGGAGTCTAAAAAACTGGCAATTGTCGTACTGAGTACTATGGAAGCTGAATATGTGGCGGCTAACCAAGGGGTCAAAGAAATCGTATTCATTCGTAGCTTATTGCGAGAAAAGGGGTTTCGAAGAATATGTGGCTACTTCGACGAAAATCTTGTGTGACAATCAAAGCGCGTTATCAATGGTTAAAAATGCGCAGGTCTAATCTGGAAGCAAGCATATTGACATCAAGTACCACTACATTTGGGACAAATTAAACGACGGATCAATTGAAGCCGAATATGTGAGCTCATAAGAAATTGCGGCTTACATTTTTACGAAGATTTTGTCTAAAGAGAAACACATAAAGGCGTATTGAATATTCTGAAGTTTTGAAATGTAAAGTTTTTTTATTGAAATACATGTGAATGCATTTAGATTGAGTTAGAATATATTGAATAGTGTCGATTTGGCAACTCTGCAACCAAACGCATCTTTAATTCACTCTATTTTGCCATTCTCTCCTTGAAACGACTCTTTACAACGACTTGACATAATAAATCTTAGAAGTAAGCGATCACTTAAATATGTAAATTCTATAACGGAAGCCGGTTGTTTTTTCCATTTTGCGTAAGCCCGGTCGTAAGTATTCGTGGGACCTTATAACAATCATTAACACAATCTTATCGCCTGCCGAAATTTGCACCATAATTTCACACATATTCACAAATTCGGCCAATCAGTCGTTGTTCAAACAGGAACGAAGTATCTTTGAAAGAAATTGATATGTAAATAAAATTTTTATAACATAGAAAGTCGATAACAAAAAAAATTGCAGCAGATAACCCTTAATTTTTTATTACTTAAAAAGAAGTAATAGTTAAGTATGTTTGTAAAATAGCTCAACCATAAAATATTTGCATATATACAAATTTACAAACATAAACCAACACACAGTTTTCAAAAAAAATACAGGTACCTATGTAAAATGTTTCATACTATACACTGACTCACAGCTTATTTGATGCAGGTAATACTTTTTTAGAAAAACGAAAACGACTTGATGTTTATTAAATTTAATAAACAAAAATGTATACGACTTGTACTAAGATACGTATGTACGAGTACTGTTTACCACTGCAGAAAGAACAATAACAAAAAGAAAGCTTGGGGAAAAAATATAGAAACAAATAGTTTTCTCATCAAAATATGCTCACAGTTTAAATCATGCTTTGTATTTGATATTTTCTCTCAGAATGCAATAACGGTAAAATGTATTTTTTTCTGTTTACCTTAGTGTTTTTAGTCATTCTCAAAAAGTTTTTGTAAAGAAAAGTTGAAAAAATTTAAATTTTTTAAAATGGGAAAACGGACCTCACTTGAAAAAAGGGAAGATGTTATTCGTAATAATTAAAATGACAAAAGCCAACGAAAAATTGCAGAAATTGTTGCTATTAGTTCTTCAACAGTCCAGCACATCATAGAAAGGTTTCGCCACGAAAACAGGATAAAAGATAAGGGCAGATCTGCGCCAAATAAAATATTTAATGATGCAGATAAGAGGTGAATTGTTCGCAAAGTTAAAGACAAAGCCGATTTAAGCGCTCCAAAATTAACGAACGAAGTCAAAAAATACTTAGGCAAGATCTGTAACTCTGAAACTGTTCGTTGAGTTCTACGCACAGAAAATTTTCAGGGAAGGACTGCCCGAAATAAGCCGCTGATTAATTCTTGTAATAGAAAACAAAGAATAGAGTTTTTCAGACAACATTTGTACAAGACATTTCGTTCTGGAAATCCGTTGTTTTTGCGGATGAAAACAAATTTAACCTTTTCAGGAGCAGACTTCTGACGCACACAAATCCGACGATGAGGAAGCTTCCTGCCGAAGAAAAATTCAATAAGAAGAGACTTAAACGAAAAACCCCAACAGACCTCTTGTATTATAACAATAATGATTATGTAATTACCTAATTATTATAGTAAATATTTTACAAATGTACTACATATGTATTCCGAAATGATCCTGAAGTGCAATGGCCTTACAGTATCACTTAACTATCCAAATATCTTTAAAACAAATTACTTATTGTTAATATAGACAGGTGTAATATTTTTTGGCAGCAATAAAAAAAAAAATTTTATTCATTAATATCTATTTTGTCACCTTCAAAGTTATCCCCGTGAGATATTATGCACTTGTGCCAACGCTTTTTCCAATCTTCGAAGCACGTCAAAAAATCATTTTTTTTTATCTTGTTCAGCTCCTCCTTCGACGCCGTCATTATCTCATCAATCGTAGCGTGGCGTCGTCCTTTCATAGGCCTCTTCAGTTTCGGGAACAAGAAAAAATCACAGGGGCCAGATCTTGTGAATACGGTGGCTGTGGCATCATTAGTATGTTGTTTTTGACCAAAAAGTCGTGCATAATTGTACATTGCTTCACCCAAATTGCGCATACCTTGCAGGTAATATTCCTTATTGACCGTTTTACCCTGTGGCAAGAACTCATGCTGCACAACGCCCCTGCAATCGAAGAAAACGGTAAGCAAAACTTTTACATTCGACCGAACATTGTTCGTGCGGCAGCTTCCATTGGTTTCAACTTCATCACCATAAACCCACGATGCGCCACCAGTTATGACCCTTGAAGCAAATTTGGGTCGTCGCGGACAGAGTCCAACATCTCATTAACAATGTTCATGCGCTGCTGCATTTGGTGAAAATTGAGCAGTTTTGGTACGAATTTTGCGGCGACCCGTCTCATGCCCAAATCATTAAAAAAATCGAATGGCAAGATCCAATCGATATGTCTAGGTCTTCAGCAAATTCTCTAATGCTGATTGGCCATTGGCCAATACCATTTTCTTCACTTCCTCAATTTTTTCGTCTCTTGTTGAAGTGCTCGGACGTTCGGCACGCTTTCCGTCGTTCACATATTCTCGGCCTTCTGAAAACATTTTGTACCACCGATAAACGTTGCTTTGGTCCAAAGTTGCCTCTCCGTATGACACAGTCAACATTCGGAATGCATCCGCGCACTTCATTTCGTTTTTCACACAAAATACAGGTTCTTTGATCCATCTTCTTGAATAGGTAAAAATCGAAGACGAGCCGCAACACGTGCAAGCAAAGCAGCTGCCAACAATTCACTATGGTTGTGGTTGTTCAATTGCTTTCTTATGCTCCACAGTTAATTGGCGCCCATATCACATATGACTCAACAATTGGCTCTTGGGAAAATTACGTTGAAGCAACATCCACCTGTGGTAATATAAAACTTAAAGCTTTTTAACATTTATAATCACTTAAACTTTCTTTTTTTTCAACTCATGTGCCGAATTACGCCCAGTGATCCCCCGGTCCGTTTGAAATGCGGGCATCGACATGAATTTTAGCTATAGCTATGAATTTCATAAATTTGCTTTTTTTTGTGAACTTTTATCATTACATAAATATATATATCTAAGAAAGTAGATCCTTTCCTCTTTTCGTAAAGCTACCACTGTTAGTATTTTTAAGAAGGGTGACCTTAACTTTGTATCCAACTATCGAGGAATATCTTTTTAGATACATTTTTTTAAATTTCCACTGGCATGGTTAGATTGCAATGAAATAATAAATTAATTTCAGGCTGAGTTCTGTAAGGGTTATTCTACAATGGATAACTATTTCAATTTAACAAGTATATTTCCTTTGAACCTTCAAGGGAAAAAGAAAACGTTCACCTTCTTTGTGCTTTTAGTTGGGTTTGAAAGCCTACGTTGGATTTCAAGGCTGACATTGTTATCTGTGTTAATGTTGGTTCCTAAATAAACAAGGCCTCTTACAACTTCGAAATCATAACTGCCAACAGTGACGTAGGTGCCGATACGCAAGTGCGTCGACGGTTTGAAAGTTAATCTAAATCGAAAGTCGTATTTTTCAGAGAATGTTTAGAATACCGGGTTGCTTCAGTTGCATTTACGAGAATGAACCTGCGAAAATTGTAAATTAATATAAATACTTGGCAGCTCTTCTACATTTTAAACTTTCACATAAAAAACACTTGAGCTGAAAAGTTTAAGACTCAAAAAAAGCCAAAGCTGCAATATATGAACCACCTCTATTTATAATTGCGAAAAAAATGAAGAGCTTCGATGCTGCTTTAAGGTCTATAATGTTTTTGGGGCTCAAGTGTGGGCTATAGATAAATATGAGATAGTCGAGCAACTTCTGTAATTCTTTATAAAAAAGATAATTTTTTACGATCCAACACCCCTAATATATGATTCATATATGTAGAAACAAAAATGCTGCCCTTATTTATCCACGTCCTTCGTGCCCATATATTATTTCTTTGGCATTCCCTCGGCTTGCCGTCTAATAGACTACCGCGTAAACTTGCTGAGGAAACAGATGGAAAAGATAGAAGTTCTTTGAAATTCATTGCGTAAAAATGCTAACTGGGTTAAAGAGTGACTTAATTTTGCTAAAAGCACAAATACAGACGTAATAATTGAGTTTTCTCACGCAAATCTTTTATACCAGAGTTGTTAAATCGCCTAAAGAATTTGAATTTTCTGATGATGAGGAATGAGCCATATCCAATTTAAAATTTTTCAGATATAGACTACTTTTGTGACAACTTCTTTGCATATCATATAACCCTCATATTTCGTTCAAGAGGTGGTCTCTTGAATCTAGATGCTAGAGGCTTTAAAAATGTAATATTCAGTGCATGCCCAACCTGTAATTTAATTGAATCTGAAAATATACTTATAATATCATGTGTATAAGAACATGCGTTTAATCATTAGAGTTAGGCAAATAGTATTTAGGAACAAACAATATATACTTAGTCGGCAAGCCTTTGTTTTTTCTCACAGCACTCACTCATCTTGGCATGGATTCGACCAGCTTCTTGCATTTTAAAGGATCTATTTTCCTCCACTCTTTTTTAATAACATCTTTTAGTTCTTGTTTCTTGCCCATAGATGTTGAATTACATGGATGTCTGGAGATTGCGGAGGTGTTTCAAGCACCTTAGCGCAGTTGTACATAATCCATAGACGGACATCAAGTGCCTTATGCTTGGAATCGGTGTCTTAATTTGTTACACGATAACGGTTTTGGTCGTCCCGATTTCTTCTTATTTCCACGGGTTTCTTTGAAACGACGTGGTAGCATAGAGTCGAACAGGGTCTATTCACTATTTCCGCGAATTCCCCAACGGTTTTACCCTCTTCATGATGACTAATAATTAAACTTCTGACTTGAATTGAGCTTTGTTCACGCTGTCTACCCATGTTTACAATTTGGAATTTTAGTCAACAAAACACGACTGAAATTCTACTTTAATGTATTACGTTTAGTTCTTTCTTTGCATTGTTCTATCGACAGAAAATTAGTTGTGAAATCACCCTTTTAAAGTGCCAACTAATCGCAATAATGCCAGATGTTCGACTTCTTTTTTGACACCAATTATGATAATGCTTCATGATACATTTTTTTTGATAAGGAGGTAATAGAATTGTAAATTATTATTACTATTTTTAGAATCCCATTTGAATAGGATGAATGTACAAACGAGTAAACGTACTACCCCAATGAGGGAGCAGCATTTTTAAAATTTCGCATGTTATACAAAAAATATTATATAATAACGTTAGTTCAGACTTCAGTTTTGTTTCGATTGACGAAGTTTGCTGTTATGTTATATATTATTATACAATATTATTAGTGAAAATAGGCCACAAATTAAAAAAATGTGCATTGAAGTGCGAGAACAAACGTGAAGATTAAAAAAAGATGGAAATTCTTTGAATTTCATCGCTAAAACTATTTATTGTGCTAAGTCAGCAAACAATATTAAACAACTTTTTTGAAACAAAGTCCTTAGCAAGCAAACCTAGAGTTAGACTATATATCAAAAAACCACACCTGTAGAAGTTTGGAATACATTGGGAATCGACCACAATAATAAGGTTCATGCCGAAACAGTCACTTCGTACCTTGAGTGAAAACAGATATAATAGTCGCGTCCTGAGTAAAAACCCAGAATTCGCTTTACAGTATACCGACAAATCGATTGATTTCTGGATAAATGCGTTGTTTAGTGTTGAAAGTAAACTCAATTTTCTCGGTTCTGGAAAACAGACAATATGGCGCAAGGCGAATGAGGAGCTGAAACCGAAAAACCTTAACCCAACTGGGAATCGTAGCGGAGATTCGGTGATGGCATGGATGATGGCTATATGTCAGCGCGTGGTGTTGGTAAATTCTAGCTTGTGGAAACAACTTTGGACCGGTTGGTTTATTTAGATATTCTGAAAAGTAATTTGAAGGAATTATCAACCAAATTGGGTATGAGTGGTGAATGGTACTCGTATTTCCAACAGGACAACGACATGAAGCAACAACCCCATATAGTAAAGGAATGGTTACTTTAGAACGTCCCCTCGGAGCTACTGTTTGACGCCGTTAGTCTGTCTTTGGTTGGGTCGGGCGAAATACCGATATTATACGAACAATCCCTTAACAAGTCAGGTCATTAAGGCAAATACTGAGAAAGCCATTCGTAAGTTAGATCTAGAAACCGTCACCAAGGTCTGGGAAAACTGAGTTTAGCCAAGGCAGCCACATAAATAATATGGTATTCTATAAATAGAACGTAATAAAAATAATTAATTTTTGTAATAAATTGATTTTCTGAACTTTGTAGAAATTCGAAGCAAAATATTAACGCACTTTCATGACACATTTGGACACACACACAGGACATTTATTAGCGAAAATGTTTCAAAAGTATTGCGTTAGTACGGAGTGACGAAAGACACGTCTATTAAACAGAACGGATTATTTTCTCAATTGAGTATACGAGTACCAATGTATTCTACCTTATACTCAAGAATCTAAGTATGTGAAGGTATTAATGTTTTCAAGTGTTACCAACTCTTAGAAAAGATGGCTTCCCTCCTATATTATTAAAAACCGTCGTACATCGTTAGCCCAACCGTTAACAATACTCTTTAATAAATCGCTGGCTATCTGGTAAATTGGTGAATTTTTACATAATCCTGGTAGCAAATTGGATGTCCAAAATTATCTCGTATACCTAAACTCTTAGAAAGACTGGTTCGTGGTTTGATTTTCTTCCAAATTTCAGATGTTGTATCGCAGTATCAGCGCGGCATGCTGATAGTTACCTATCTTAGTTACGTCAGATGTACATCACGGCAGCCATCTCGGGCCATCTCTTTGTTAATGACTCAGGACGTAACTGACTGGATGAGACTTCGAAAGGACTTAACAATATTGAAAGCTTGGTCTGATGATAACTTCTTACCTCTTAATGCTGGCAAATGCGAACACTTGTCTTTCAGTAGACACAAAGTTGCGAATGATTTCGATTATAAGTTGGTCACTACCACCCTCTCAAAAATGTGTGAAAAGAAAGACTTGGAAACATATTTAGTTATACAATGAAAATGTCTTTTTCTAAACATATAGACTTTATGATTACCAAATCTAGGTCAATGCTCGGCTTTGTAGTAAGGAACTCAAAAGAGTTCCAAGATCTTTACGCCGAAGGTTTTATATTAGTTTGGAAAAATATAAATGCATTATTTTTGCGTAAAATTTTGTGTAAATTGTTTAAAACTGTTTTATGGTCGATATTTAGCTCTTGGGTGATGCTAAGACTACTAAAGTGCGGGTCAACTTTGATTGCATTATCGACATTTTCTTTAACATAAAAATACCTGCAGTGAATCGACGAAATCAAAATTGTACTTGCAAATTAATTGTTACAATATCGACACCATTAGCACTATTCACAATCATAGCAGCCTTCATCAAAGAAAAGCTGTAAAATGAACCGAATTTTCTCTTTGTTGATTTCCATTTTTAACACCTTGTAACTCACGGAGTGGAGCAAGCAAAAAAGAACAAGATAATTCTTTGAGTGTAAAATGTAAGAGGGCTTAACAACCGAGTCAACCGAGTGTAACCTTGACAGTACATTAAGCTAATGTGTTGTGGTACCAGTCCCGAGAGGTGCGTGACTGGTAGTGCCCAAATAACCAGTCATTAGTGGTCCCCTCCCATGCCCAGGCAAGGTTGGTGGCTTATAGCAGTGGCCAGGGATCACCTTCAAGTAGCGCTCGTAGATGAAAAATTCTATAGTGGTAGGCTGGCCCATTAGGGTGCCATTGAGAGACGACTGCTTCGGCCGCAGGATGGCAAAAGCTAAGATCTTCCTCACGTCTGCTGCTTCGGATAGCGTCCTTGACGGAAAAGGGGAAGAAGTTTATCAGCTTGACGAACTACGGCCATTTCCGACGAACATGGTGCCCGATGCCAAGAGCTCCATGAAATCCTCGGAGACTGGGGAAGCCATGGAACAGTCTTTGGTGAGCGTCCTTCAACAAAGTAATGTTAAGGGGAACTCAGATTAACTTTCGCCCTGCTAGTTTAGTCCCGATAACCTCTGTGTCATTCTCAGGGAAGAAGAAGGCGGCGGTTTGACTTCATTTTCGACAATTCACACTATTCGTAGCTCGTGAGACTTCTCTACACATTAACGATCTCTGCCTACAGTTTTAAGCCGACTACGAACGGCAAATGGTCTTTTATGAGGAGCTTTTTTATGGCAGAAATACACTAGGATGTTTGCCATTGCCTGCCGACGGCGGCCACCAATGTTAACTCATGTTAAAAAAATTTCTCATGTATTTATTTGCATACCATATGCTTATTATTTAGAATTCGGCACCATATAACACACGGGTACGTCATATCCAAGGTTTGGCCATCCGAATCAAATTTTTGAAAGTATCTTCGGCTCTTACGTCATAGGGGACTCGGCACAAGAATTCTGCCAACTCATTTTACAAGTACTGACACACTCGTCCAATCAGTCGTTATTCAGAGGGCAACGTAGTGACATGAGTAATGGTTGCATTAATTTTTCTTTGCATCACCAACACAATCTCAATTTTGTCGTAAACAAACCGCTAACATGACCCCTATTATGTCAGCCAATCAGTTGATTCCTTCAAAATTGCTGAAAGCCGGTTAACGGTCTAATGTTGCCACACATACATCGTGATTGATAAAAACATGCATATATATGTACATATATGTTTATTCAAATATATTTTGTTTTTATTTGTATGCCCACTTTTTTAAATCTAAGATTAAGGGTCGAATTCTTTTGTATGTTAAGGTAAAATATGTTTTTCTAAATAATTTCGAAATAAAATATCTTGAAAAGGGTTCAAAATAATCAAAAGTGATCTGAAATGAATGAAATACTAATTTCCTTAAGTATCTAGCATGACTTTCCCGGTAACCTTGCATAATTGTTGCACACATTATTGTAGTGTTCGAGTTGTTGTTGCTGAAGTGGTTGAGTTGCTACTGAAATAATCCGAATTGGCGTCTGGCGCCGTTTTACTACGACTGTGATGTGTTGTTGCTGTTTTTTTTGTTTTGTTTTTTGTTTTTGTATCAGATCCAGCTTGTGAGGTCCTCTTCTTACCTCTATGTCTGATATTTTACCAATTTGCTGTAGGAAAGACTTACCGCAAAAGCGTAAAGTTGCTCTAGCTAGACCTGGACATTCGTTTAAATAGAGGAACAGACCTTCTTTCACCTCCTCCGCCTGATAGCTTCTGCAGATGAGATTGAAAGGAAGGTTAAGTATGGCTGCATGTATTGAGTAAGTAATAAGACAGAATCACAATCACTCAATTTTTGGCAAACAGGCATATTGATGCGGTCGGTCGGGTGAAAATTAGAGGAAGGGCATCACGACGAGCTGTAGATGGATTTGAACAACATAAAACAAAATATACTAGCAACATCCACACCATCGTTGGTTCTACTAACGAAGATGGCAGTAGCAGCAGCAGGGGGCCACCAAAACACCTTCCAAAGAAGCTCCAGATTGGATCATTGCCTCCGTTGACTGGAAGAACTAGACCTGCGTCACTATGTATGCTGTAAAGGAGTGTCGCAAAGGAGGTCGCAATCGAAAAGCTCAATCGCAGGATGAGCGCTAAACTTAAAGAATTAATGGAGATGTTGGAATTTCCAAAGCAAATGCGAGATGTGGTAGTGAGCATTTCCGAGCTCCACAAGAAGGTAGAGAGAGCCATTCTGACTTCTAGAATAGGGATGTGAAAAGAGACAAAAAGTGTAAGTAAAAAACCTATGCACGCAAACATCGCCTCAACAAGGGATATCGGGCCAGTCGGAACAGAAGGCCCAGAAGGAACATAAATGAAGTTTATAAATTTGAATTACTGCGAAAAGGTACAAAACCTCCTCGAGGAGACTGTACGAGAGCACAAAATAGACATTTCAATACTCAGCGAACTCTATAAACACGGGTTGGGTATCCGATACAACGGGCCAATCCAATGTCTGTAGAATAAATAGATCACGGATGACGAGTGTCTTTGTACGAACTCGTGTTGAAAATCTGTATGTTTACAGCGGGACCTGACCATCAGCTGACTGATGCAGAAATTAAATTCTGCAAAAACCGGCTCATGCGTTGGGTTGTTGCCTCCGGTCCCGAGGCCAACGCGAAGGGCTATGAGACAAAGGACGGTACCATAAGGGTGATGTGTGCATCTCTGACCAACTTCGAGTGGACCAATACCGCCGTCAATAACGTACCTCTCATGCGGACCCAGCGCTTCCCGGTCTGCAGCGAGAAGAATGTATCCTTTAGGAAGGCCATCTGCTGGATTCCGGATCCCGATATATCCCCAGTGGATGTCCTGCCCTGCCTGCATGCCCAGAATCCGTGCATCAATACGAGGCTTTGGCGTATGTGAAGTGCTGCTTTTTGCTCAACCTGTGCTCAGTAATTACTCCAAGATATTTGATGTACAGCTTAGACTCCAATGCGTGGTTTTCTACTGCTGGCACAACTATTTTCCTACTGATAACAACTGCTTCCGTTTTATGGTATCCAACGCACAGACCATTATTGCGCAGCCAATCATTTGTGATTTCGATCACCCGATTTCAGTTTACTCGATTGGTAGTTTGAGCCACAAAACTCCGTCGTATATTATATTCCAGAAAAGTGGGCCCAGCACTGAGCCTTGAGGCCGGGGGCCTTATTGTTTTTAATCTGTTTGAAAATATGCAAAATTTCATCATCGCAATGTTAGCTGTGATACCTTCTTGTTGGGGGAACAATGTTTCCTTTAAAACTGGCCGTTCCTCTTGGGAGTCTTGGCTTATACATTTTTCGCATGCAGCGGAGATTTCTTCCGTCCATCAGTAAATGGGCTCTCTGTGGTATTAATTAAGCCTTGTCTTACTGTAGCTATGATTATACATACAGTAAAACACATACATACACTTTTTTTTTGTCGAGACAACTAGCAAGTGCAGCACTCAGAAATTAATTAAGTCCGTTGCACTACACTTGGATTCCCTTTTAATTTTCTTTAAATCTAAACGGTCTCCGAAGAAATCTAAGTAGATCTTGTGGTGCCAAGGAGCCAAGGTGGTCGCTTTTTAACACATCAGTGCCAAAGACCTCAAAACTGATTCGAGCGAAGGCGGGGTAGACACACAGGAAGTGGTCCGCCGTCTCATCTCCTCTTCACAAGATGGGCAGAGTACACTGCCTGAGATGCCCAACCTTTCCATGTGCTTCGCCCACAGAAAGTGGCCCGTCATCAGTCCAACCAGCTGTCTGCACTCCCCTCTGCGTAATGACAGAGGGGTTTGCGACAGTCGATCGGACATGACAGGTAACATCAGTTTAGTCCATCTGCAGCCTCTCTCAGCCTGCCAAGCTCGCTTGTGGGTTAGAGTCACCCATTTGCTAACCGTTGCTTTGATGGCCGCAGAAGGGAGTGGCAAAACGGGCTCTGGGCCAAAGAAGTTGGCCTCAGAGCCCATCTTAGCTAAGGAGTCAGAGGTCTCATTTCCCACGATACCCACGTGTCCCGGGACCCATGTTAGCATCAGGCTGTTATGTCTACCGACATAGTTCAGCCTAGATTTACAGTACTCGACTACCCCTGATGTTGTTGGGGGGCTGTCTAAGGCCATAAACGCAGCTTGGCTGTCGTTGCAGACACATGTAGATCTGCCTCTCCATCGGTTTTCCACAACAAAGTTCATCGCTTCTTGAACTGCATACAGCTCCGCTTGAAACACAGATGCATGCATTCCAAGAGCAAAGTGCAATTTTGTCCTGCTGGATTCCACGAAGACCTCAGAGCCGGAGCCATGCTCGGTCCTGGAGCCATACGTAAAAATGCGAAAACAGTGTTTGCCGGGCTCATTTTCTGAGTTTGACCACAACTGAGCCTCTGGCAGCACTACACTGTATCTCTTTTCAAGTACAACTCTTGATGGCATGGAGTCAAGGGGCATGGAGAGAATCGTTGGATCGATGTCCATGCCTTCTCTGTGTTTCAATGCCGGACAGGGGCCGTACCAGTTCCCATTGTGTTTCAGTCTGCAGATGGCCTTCAAGGCCTCTCCTTGGATGAAAGCATCAAGTGGTGATAAACCAATCAGAGCATATAATGCCGGGCCTGAAGTAGTCGGTAAAGCTCCGGTGCAACAGATGGCCACAGTGCGTTGTAGTCTCGATAAGGTCCTCCTGACTCCCACTAGAGAGAGTCTACTCATCCAGACCACTGATGCATAGGTGGTAATAGGTCTTATCATAGCCGTGTAGATCCATAGGACCTTGCTAGGAGAAAGACCCCACGTTTTCCCAAAGACACATTTGCAGTGCCAGAAAGCTGTCACTGCTTTGCATGGCTTTGTTTCAACGTGTGATTCCCATAGGAGCTTACTAACGATTATTACACCAAGATATTTAATTTCCTTGGATATCTGGATTGTGACTCCATTTAGCTTATGCAGAACGAGTCCATAAAGCTCCCTCCGTCTGGTGAAGGGGACAATACCAGTCTTGGCGGGTTTTACCGATAGCCCATTCGCGCAGCACCAAGTGTCAATCAGATCCAGAGTTTTCTGCACTTCCCTGCAGATGTTCATAAGCGATGGGCCTCTTACCTTGTGCGTGGACCCCCGAATCGTTTAAGGTGGTGAGTAGAGGATAGA
The DNA here is from genome assembly GCF_028408465.1 of Anastrepha ludens. Classification (NCBI taxonomy): domain Eukaryota; kingdom Metazoa; phylum Arthropoda; class Insecta; order Diptera; family Tephritidae; genus Anastrepha; species Anastrepha ludens. The sequence goes on from NC_071501.1 coordinate 60,036,578, forward strand.
TTACTAGACACCTTAGCAATGGAGACAGCACACCGCCTTGGGGGCAGCCTCTATTAACCCTGGATGGCACCAGCAGATCTTCCTCTGCTCGCACCGAGACGATTCTTTGGGCCAGCATCGAACGAATCCAATTTACTAGCACCCGGTCTACGCCGTGCCTACTAGCAGAGCTACACATACTCTCAAAAGGGGCATTATCAGTCCCTCCTGTCGAGGGCCAGCTCTACCCTAGCAACAAGGTTTTGCAGTGCCGACTTGCAGGATTTTCCACTTTGATAGGCATGCTGAAAGGGAGACAGATGGTGAGCCTTCAGTGACTTCTGACATGCGCAATTCCACCAGTCACTCGAGATTTTTCCGCATCAAAGAAGGCATGTAGTCGTCTCTTTCAACCTTTGGGATGAAAGCGACTCTCACTATCCTCCAAGAGCGTGGTATTTACGCCAGTGCCAGGCATGTCGAGAAGATTTTCTTCAGGGCTGTTGTCACGGACTCTGCGCCTTCCTTCAGCATGGCAGGATATATGCCATCTGATCCGGGCGACTTGTAGCCGCCAAACGATTTGATGGCGAATCGAATGGCGGTCTCATTCACCACAGATCTGACAACGATCCAGTCACTCCAAGCAGGTGTAACAGCTCTGACAACCGCCTCTATCAATAAGGGCTGTTGCCGGCTGACGCTTAGCTGATTACCAGGAAAGTGAGATTCTATCAGCAAGCTGAGTGTCTCACTTTGCCCTTCCTATGGGACCCCAGCTTTGCAGTTGGGTGCCTTTTCAGGGTCCTAACCAATTTCGCCGTGTCATTTAAAGATTGAATACCGCTGCAGAATTCCCCATATGAGGCTCTTTTCAATTCCCGAATTAGCTTCTGGTAGTTTTTCTAAACATCACGGTATCGCTCCCAGTCCTCAACAAGGTTAGTCTTGAGGGACCGGTTTAGAAGCTTTCTTGACTCACGCCTCAACATCTGGAGCTCTCGATTCCACCAAGGAACGGGAGTCCGGTTAGGGAGAGGTCGAATTGGACAGGCTGACTCAAAACATTCAGTTAGGGCAGCGTTGAGCTTCTCAACAGCCGCCTCAATGGCCTGTTCTTTTCGAAGTCTTGGTGGCGCAACGTCAAGATCCCGCAGCGCCCCCCTAAACTTCTGCCGGTCTGTTTTTCTGGGGTTTCTAGAGGGCAATGGCATTTGTGCCTCCTCGCCACACTGAAACTCAATGTACCTGTGGTCCGAGCACGAATCTTCGGCAAGGACTCTCCAGTTTTTGATTGACCATCCACCCTTGATTGACCACCCACCCTTGACATACTTTATGTCCTATCATTTTTCATCACCTCATAATATGGGTTTTTATCATAATATATTTCCCTATCTATGCCATAATATGCTCTTTGTGCGAACTTTTATATTGGGCTGGCAACTAAGTAATTGCATATTTTTTTAGAAAATCAAAGACAATTTTTTCATGGAACTAAATAACTTTATTCTGTAATGTATTGCCCTTTTTGGTCAATGACTTTTGCCATCTTTCAGGCAGCGTCATAATCCATGTTCTTAAAACATCTGGTTTTTATTTGCAAAAAACTGAATCAGCTACGATTTGGATTCACCATCACCATTATTGAAATTTTTACCATTCAAGGAGTTTTGTAAAGATCGAAACAAAAAGTAATCAAATGGTGGAAGGTCAGGACTACATGGTAGATGTGGCAAAACATCCCCACCAAGCTCTAATAATTTGTTGCAAGTGGCCCAAAATGTGTGTGACCTTGGTGGAATACAGTACCTTTTTGATTTGACAATTCGGGCCGCTTTTCTTCAACTGCATTGTTTAATTTCGTTAGTTGTTCAACGTAGATATCAGAATTGATCGTTCGGTTGGGTGGTAAGAGTTCAAAGTAGACCATTCCTTTGTAGTATCATCAAACTGATAACAAAACCTTCTTTTGATGGATATAAGTTTTTGATGTTGTTGGTTGGTTGGTTTGCCTGGCCTGCTCCATGATCTTTTATCCAGTTATCAGTCGTTTTAGAAATTTATCATTTTCTTTACATTTTAAATCGCAGCTGTTAATGCGTTGCGTTAACTGCGTTTTGCTGTGACGGTCATAATCGATTATTGCTTTGATTAGGGCATCGTCTACATCAACTGGACGACCAGAGGGGTTTCCCTCTTTGAGTGAAAAATCATCAGGAAAAATTATTTCGCTTTTCCTTTATTTAGCTGTTTTTATACCGGAATAGCTTCGGCAAGACCACAGGACTCACGAAATAAAAAAATTAAGAACCATAATGTTATATATTTATAACAATTTTATTACATTATTGGATCCTGCGGGTATGTCAGTGACTATAGTCATCTCTCAAAATTGGGGACGGAAATATAAGTATAGTACATGTAACTTGACAAAATTGAAAAAAGGGGTAACTAAGTGGATTATGACAGAGTTAGGCACAACGTTAAAACTTTTTTTAACCTCTATGACTACAGCCAATATATTTAAGGTTAACACTATTTAATTACGTTCTTAAGCTGGAAACTCTGTTTTTAATTAGACTTCTTTTCAGAAGTTGAGGTCAGAGAACCATTCCACATACTCCAACAGTAGTCTGCCATCATGGGTGCATTCCAATAGCATTCCTCTCTCGTAGGAAGGTCCTGGTGGAAACGCCCACCTTGTTCTTCACATAGATCCTCAAGATTAGCGAGAAAATAGTTTAGGTGGTTGTAACGAAAACGTAACCAGATGCTCCTGTTACGTCCAAGCGTTTGAAAGTGACTCATTAGTTGTTCAACGTGTTGAGACGTGCCAGGGTTAATGGCTGTGCTCACTAAGGGCTTAAGGCTTAATAATAGGGTAGGGAGTGTCATCCATTCAGCAGTACTCCAGCTGAATCTAAGCCTATAGTGACGTGTTAATAGCAGTAAAAGAGGTTATGATGTCGTTGTTCCGACAGTCAGGTTGCTATTAAATCCCTACAGTCCCTCTATTGACTTCTTTCATAATTATAGGAAGGACGAAGAGGTGGAGAGCGTTGAACACTTCCTTTGCCACTATTCTGCGGCATCGCTGTCAGATCTAACTTCTTTAGGTGTCTGAAAAACCCGGAATCTTTAACTTTCCAAAATGTTTAATCGTTTCTCAGAGAGAAAAAGTAGCTTCACCACATTGGGTATTCGATTCGATCTCTAAGCAAACCCAAGATAATTCACCCTGGGCCTTGGTTGACGTGCCAGGAGATCATAAGGTAATTTATAATAAGTGGACTGCCGAAAATGCAGTGAGAAAATCTGTAGCAACTATTGTACAATTATCTTCAAGATAATTTTAAGACTCATATGGATGGAAGCTGTTTCTTGGAATTTGAAGTTGATCGCTTCGGTTTTCATTCATCAGCCTGCGTACTTGCGAAAAGTTATGCATAAGAATGATAGAACAAATTGGAAGGTAATTGCTATATCAAATGACCCACACCAAATGATAAAAAGTTTTGAAGATTAAGAGATAAACCAAACTAAGCGGCAAATAGTAGGCAGTTTAATGTATCTTAATGCTTTAATTGAGCCCGACGTGAGCTTTGTAGTCGGCAGAGTTAGAAGGTTTCTTGAGAAACCAGACGGTACACGAGAAGTCTTTGAACCTCACGTCACAATATTTAAAGGGATTTTATACAAAAAACGGTATTGGGAAACATTTAAAGTGATATGGTAATGTAGAGTGTGAGGAGATCAGAGTCCTTTAATGTTTCAAAATCATAACAGGTTCGATATTAGTACCCAATTCCACCCACCCAAATTAATAATTAAAAAATAATAATAAAAATTTAAAAAATCCTCAATACTATCTAGTCAATTACCTTCTTCAAATATTCCTACAGGCCTTATTTGTTGACATTGCTTCATACTTGAGCATGGTGCTCCTGTGCTTGTAAAAAAATGAAATAGTTTCACAAATGCAAGTATGTAAGTTGGCCAGCGTCGAGGAAGGTACACCTATAGTAACATCACCGTGATTTTTGTTATAATGTGTGAGTAGAGACTGTGGGAAAATACCTTGTTTTTAATTGTATATATTTTTTCGTTGCTTTACCGTGGCTTTTGGGTTACTTCTTGCGTTTCAACTTATGGTTGTTGGCACAAATATTTTTAGTAAAGCAGCCTTCGCATATTTTCAAGTATTCTTATATTAACTCATGCAGCGTCGCAATGAAAAACATTATATATATATACAAACTTATTAGGGAAGTCAATATTTATTTATTTGTTTAAAATACATATGTGAGGCTTTGAATCTTTTATAATACATCTACAGTTACAGTTACAATTTACAAGAAAGTAACAAAATTTTAACATTTTGTTCTAGTCAAATAGAATGTAAACTAACAGTGATACGGAGAACAAAGCTCTTAAGGTTGGAAACAAAGTAGTGAAAAAATAAATAAATTGAAAGTAATAATTAATACAAAAAACACGACTAAACACAAATTAGCAAAAATATACAAGTAAAACCTCTAAATGAATACTTTATATTATATATGTAAATATATGACTATTCGGAAGCCGTAGGTTTTAATCTCCGTGAAACACCAAAATGAAGAACAAGATTTTTTCCAATAGCGCCCTTGGTAGACAATGCCAAACCTCCATTTGTGAAACAACATCAAGACGCACGCCACAAATAGGAAGAGGAGCTTGGCCAAATACTCAAAAAGGATGTACGCGCCAATCTAACTATACACAGTGGTCACACAATTTCTTCGTACGCGTAGTACATAAAAACTTTAGCTTTGTGCATAATATTTGCTGTGACAATATATTTCTTTTGGGTCACTTTAAGAATGTTACATTCCTGATGAATTGCCGCAAACAAAACTCCCGTTATTTCAACTCATACTGAAGGGTTCCAAGGAAAGCAGGTAGAGGTAGCAATATGCTACAAAACATTTATTCGCACACTTTCAGCTCATGATACTTTTGCTGCAAAAGTAACAGTAAAAATCGATTGTGTGCTTACTAATATTGCTGAAAATGAAATAAGAGTGGCTGTTATTAGTTTTTATCGCCGACTCAGTTTCAGTTGCGCGTAATATCTCTATTGAAAATGACAAAATGGGACGAAGTGAGGACTTACCATTAGAAATGCGTAAAAATTTTATTAAATTGTACTTGGAAAACAAGTCTCTGGGCGAATTCGGCAAAACAATTGGCAAATCGCATTCTACGATGCAAAGTGTTATTGCTAATTACGTTTTTTTTTTCTTCTTTTTTTTTGGTGGGTGCGGTAGGGTGGGAGGATGGTTCCATATTTAGAAGTCCACGCAAGTGGGGAAAGTTACTGATCGCCATTCACTTGGGAGTGACCCGGACGATTCTCCTGCATATGGTTCAAGCAGCACACACCTCACGGGATTAGGCCAAGTATCCTCTGGGTAGCTTCCGAACACCCGTTCGGGAGTGGGCTAACGTGAAATGGCGAAGCGTCTCAGGATAGCTTGTTGTGCACTTTGTTTGACACCCGCCATTTAAAAATCCCCTCCAATGAAAAGATGTACAACGGCCTGGATGAGAACGTCCTACACTGATGACGACGCCTGTAAACGAACTGAGGAGCACGATTTGAGGGCACGTACCTGAAATGTCCGGTCCCTTAACGGGGAAGGTACCTCTGCCCGGCTGGCTGATGTTCTCGTGATAGTAAAGGCTGACATCACTGCCATCCAAGTAATGCGATGGATGGGGCAAGGCAAGAAAACCATAGGACCTTGCAACGTCTACTACAGCTGCCAGGTAAAGGAGCGCAAATTCAGTGTCGGATTTGTTGTGGGAGAGAGACTTCGTCGTCAAGTATTGTCGTTCACTCCGGTGGACGAGCGTCTCGCAACAATCCGCATCAAAGCCTGTTTTTTACATATCGCTAATTTTGGATATGAGTACCTATGCATACTATGAGTACCTGGAACGTTCCTATGAGCGCTGCCCCCGGCACGACCTAAAACTCGTGCTTGGCGATTTCAACGCTAGGGTGGGCAAGAATTTTTGGTCCCACAGTCGGAAAATTCAGCCTGCACAACGAAACATCCGGTAACGGACAGAGGTTGATCGACTTCGCCGGGACCCGAAACATGGTAGTCTGCAGCAGCAGATTCCAGCATAAGAAGATTCACCGAGCTACCTGGCTGTCTCCTGATCGAAAAACGCGAAACCAGATCGATCGTGTTGTGATAGATAGAAGACACGATTCTAGTGTATTAGGTGTAAGTACGATCCGAGGACCCAACATCGACTCGGATCACTACTTTGTTGCAGTCAAACTGCGCACACGTCCCTTAGCAGCAGAAAACGTACATCTGCCTACGCAAAGAATGTTCGACATCGAAAAGTGACAATCAAAACAGACAGCGAGAAGATTCGCCACTCGACTCTTACTCCTGCTCTCAGAGAGTACTGCCCATCAATCCGGTACGCACGAGCAATGGAACAACATTTCTCGTTCTCTACGTACCGCCGCTGAAAAAGAAATCGGATTCCGGCAACCCAGTTGGTACGACGAGGAATTTCATGCAGCCGCAGAAAGAAAAGGTGCTGCCTATAGAGCCACGCTGCGATCGGGCGCAATGCGAGCCATGTGATATCGCTACATAGAACTAAGAAAGGAAGACAGACGTATTATCCGAAAGCAGAAACGAGAGGCCGAAATACGTAAGTGCGAGGAGATTGAGATGCTGGCCAATAGGAAAAACGCCCGAAATTTCTGCCAGAAAGTTCGGCGGCTTACAGAAGGTTTTAAGACCGGGGCGTTTTCCTGTAAGAACAGAGACGGCGATCTGGTGACCGACATCCAGAGCATTCTTAAATTATGGATGGAACACTTCTCGAACATACTAAATAGTGACAGCTGCGCATATCACAGAGAATGTAAGATTCCGATACCACAATCGTTGACGACGGAATTGATGTTCCGCTACCCGACCATGACGAGGTGAGAATATGGATAACGCGGCTAAAGAACAACAAAGCCGCTGGCGCTGACGGACTGCCGGCTGAGCCATTCAAATATGGCGTCGAGGAGCTACTAAGGTGCGTGCGCCTCTATGCAAAATATTGTCGGATGAAACCATTCCTGCCGATTGGAATTTAAGTGTGCTCTGCCCAATCCATAAGAAGGGTGATCCTGCAATTTGTGCCAATTACCGCGGGATTAGTCTTCTATATATCGCCTATAAGGTTCTACCGAGCGTATTGTGTGAAAGGCTGAAGCCCACCGTCAACCAACTGATTGGACCTTATCAGCGTGGCTCCAGACCTGGAATGTGTACCACCGACCAAATATTCACAATACGCCAAATCTTGGAAAATACCCAAAACGAAGTACCTGTTGTCATCAAACAAACAGTAGGCGCACTTGCGTAGCGGCACCCCCGTCACTGTTGACAGTTATGATTTCGAGGTTGTAAAGGACTTTGTGTACTTAGGAACCAGCATTAACACCGATAACAATGTCAGCCTTGAAATCCAAAGTAGAGTCTCTCTTGCCAACAAGTGTTACTTTGGACTAAGTAGGCAATTGAGTAGTAAAGTCCTCTCCCGACGAACAAAACTAACACTCTACAGAACTCTGATCATGCCCGTCCTAACGTATGGCGCAGAAGCGTGGACGATGACAACATCCGATGAAGCGACGCTTGGAGTGTTTGAGAGAAAGATTCTGCGCAAAATTTTTGGATCATTGCACGTTGGCAACGGCGACTATCGCAGGGGATGGAACGATGAGCTATATGAGCTTTACGACGACATAGACATAGCGCAGCGAATAAAGATCCAGCGGCTACGTTGGCTGGGTGATGTCGTCCGAATGGATACAAACGCTCCGGCTCTGAAAGTATTCGATGCGGTATCAGCTCATGGTAGTAGAGGAAGAGGAAGGCTTCCTCTGTGTTGGAAAGATCAGGTGAAGAAGGTCTTGGCTACACTTGGTGTGTCTAACTAGCGCCGGTTAGCACGAGAAAGCGCTTTGTTAAACTCGGCCAAATCGCGTACGCGGTTATCGCGCCAATTAAGAAGAAGGGTTTAAAATGCCTTCGCACTTACCGCGACCATCGTCTACTACGTCGTGTGGTGTGGCCGCTAAAACGACCCCTCCTCTCCTTCTGGGGAGACACCCTTCCCGGAACTGCTTTCTTCGGGAGTGTGGGCCCTCCATAAAGGACCAATTCTATTCACCCACGTCTGGGTCCACCATATTTGTAGCCAGCTTCGATGCTATAAGCTCGTCTTCTTGTGTCGCTATCTGTACGGCTTCACTTTTCTCCACTGTGTCGAGGTCGATCTTTTTTCCGTAGTACGTTCTCGGTGTATTTCCTTACCGCGTCCTAGCTGTCCTCGCGTTTGAGCATTTTGCTGATTATGTTGCCCGGTGTGATGCCGCCAATCTGCTCCCTCAGAGTATTTCTTTCCGAGAGCGATCTATTACAACTAAAAAATGTGTGTTCAGCGGCATCGCTCAGCGCTTCGCAGTATATTCGCTTAGACTCGGTTACCTTGCCCATGCAGTATAGGTATCTCCGGAAGTTTCCGTGGCCCGAGAGGAACTGAGCTGAGAAGTAGTTCACTTGCCCGAAGTTCCTTTGGACCCATTTGTCAATTGGTGGAATAAGTTTCGCCGTCCATCTGCCACTCGGTTCTGTGCCCCATCGGCTTTGCTACCGCAGCATGGTTTGGCATCTCCATTCTGAAAAGCTAGTGATGACGTGTTTCTTCTTGGAGTCCCACGCATCCATTCGCTCCCGCACTATGAGGTCGATGGGTATCTGCCCGCTGATTACGAAAATTGATGCGCCTGAGAGAATGCGGTAGGCTGAGGCAACTCTAGGTGCAGCTGTTCGCTGTTCGTTGCACAGTCTCCAGTGCTTTGCGCTTCGCTTTGCAGTTTAGTACAATTAGCTTTCTTTAGCTCTGTGTTGGCCCCACCGATGGTTTCCATTAATCTACTTAGCATATCCATGATCTTTGCTGCTTTGGGCCCAGAAGGTAAGCCTGCCGTCAAGTTGAATACCTAAGTATTCCACTACGTTTTGGGTCACTACGAACGTGTCGCTTATTTCCATGCTGACCTCGTGTGTGACCTGGTGTCATAAGGATGACTTCGGCTTTATGTTTGGCAGTTCCAGTCGTGGTCCTTAAGCCATATTTGCGTCCTTATCATGACTTCGTTCAGCTTCCTGCTAGCGTCCTCAGAGTCCCGAGCTGGTATGACCACCGCTATATCGTCCGCGTATCCTACTAGACATGTATCTTCTGGCATTTCTATGCTCAATACCTCATCGTAGCTCAGATTCCAGAGATCAGGGCCGAGAATAGATCCTTGAGCTGCGCCAGACGTTATCGCTTTGCTTTCTGGCCATCTGGTGTGTCATACAGTAGTTCACGCTCACTCAGGTAGCTCTGGAGAATCTTTAGCAGGTATGCAGGTATTCGAAACCTTTCTCGTAGTGCCTTTATAATGTCTATCCATCGTAGGCTGTTAAGGGGTTATACGCAGTTATGACTTTCAAAAAAATCGATTTTTTTTATTGCATTTTTGTAATGTACATATATTCAAAAGTATACGCACGAAATTTGAAGTAGATCTAAGCAATTCTTTCGGAGTTATACCTAAATATGTAGAGATGCCTCGGCACGTTTTAAGGTAGGTATTGAAACTTTAAACGTGTTTTTTTCAAAACGGCATTTTTCAAGTCGGTGTACACGATATCTCGAAAACGGCTTTTTTGATCGGTCAACCGTTTTAACTCAATCTTTAAAGATACATTTTCTAGTAATTAATCGTTCCTTTTGTAAATCTGATACTTATTTTCCATTTTATAATCAATTTACGGCCAAATTTTAACGTAAAAATCGAAATCATTTCTTTTAAAAGCCGCCATTTTGTGAAAATTCACTATTTTGATTAGCCGAACGATTAATTACTAGATAATCTAATATATTAAATAACAAAATTTGTTTGGTTTTTTGATTTCAGATAATCCAATCCTGAGTTACGATGTACACCGTAAATCGTCTTTTTTTAAAGGAGGTTCCAGAAATCGCCTGCAGCGCGCTCTATAATCAACATTTTCATAAATAAAAAATTTTGTTACGTTCTTGAAGGATGCTTTTATAACCGCCAACAATTTTCAAATTTAAATATTCTGAAGTTTCTTCAGGATAAATCCTTGACAACCCGTCTTTAATTTTCTTCATAACGGTTCGGGTAGAGGCGTATGTCTTGAGCACTGCTTATCACCTCCTCTATTGCTCCATAGGTTGATTTCCCGCGTCAGAAACCGTAATAATCCTCCTGCACTCTCAACATGCTCTGCATGTCTGCGCTGTATGAGTTTCTCAAGCAATTTTCCGGCTCTGTCCAGCATGCAAAGCGGACGCCAAGCTGACGGTTGCGCTGGGCCACCCTTACACTTACTGATCAGCATCAGTTTGTGTATTTTAAACAGCTTAGTGAAGAATCCTTTAGCAATGCATGCATTGTACCATAAACATCGAGCATCACATCTGCTCGGCTTTCAGCCACAAGTTTGAGAGCTTCAGCTGGGATGCCATCTGGACCCGGAGCTTTGTTTCTTTTGAGGCTTCTTGCCACGGTTTTAAGCTCTTCCTCGGTGAAGGGAGGAAGCATCTCGTCACTTTGGCGGTCTCGGTCCCCACAAATCATAGGGTGCGTGGGGAACAGTCTGGTCAGTATTTTTCTCATAGCATCACTGTCTAAATGTACGGCTGTGCAGTTGGCGTTTAGCTGCCCCGTTACAATTTTATAGCCCAGACCCCAAGGGTTGCTATTTAGATTCCTCCGAAGTTCCTCCCATTTTGCCTTCTTGCTGCAGATGATTGCTTGCTTCAGCGCTTTTTGGGACTGTCTGAAATCAGCTGCTTCCATTTGGCTCTCTGTTTCGTTTGGCTCTGGTGTACCTTCTTCTATTACGGAAGCAGGTTTTTCTGAGGCCCGGGTGCGGGATGGAAATTGCATCAAAGTGAGCTAGAAACGCTTCAGTGTTCACTTTGGCCATGTTCCATTTGCGAGTGCGCTTTGTTTTAGGTGTTGGCGTAGGGTCAGTTCTCGCACTGATCCGTGATGTGATATACTGCTGGTCACTTCCCGTATATCCTTCCAGAACTTCCCACCTGTTGATTGCCTCAACTAGGCTATCAGTCACTAGCAGTCAAGGGCGTGGTGTGTTCACAACCTGGTCTCCTAAAAGTAGTGGCGCTTCCTGTGTTTGCCACTACAGGCTCCAGTCTAGCAGCCATGTCTAGTATATGTCTTCCCCGTGTGTTCGGAGTAGGGGCGTCCCACTCGGCAGCCTTGGCGTTGAAGTCTCCGGCTACGATGAAGGGGCCACCTACTTCCCGAGCCTTATCCTCAATTAGGTACAGTTTCGCTCTAAACTGTTTAATACTGTCGCTGAGGGTAAGATAGCAGCTTAGCATTGTGAAGCGTTTATTTTGAACGTATGTGTAGCAACGACCGGCTCCGTGCTGTGGGACAGCGACTGCGCTACCACTTGGTAGCCAGAGTGCGGCCGTTCCTGTTTCGTCTGCGAACCAGGTTCCCTTGGTAATCCGTCCGTACTGCTCGCTGATGACCTTCCCTCTCGAAAGCTATTTGTTCGAGCAGGGCGTCTGCTGGGCGACTTCTATGCATATCTGCCTGGAGTACTTTCATACTTTTTAGCTAGAGGACATCTCCTTGACCATGGCAGGTGGTCAATGCGGTCGCGTTTCGCGTCTACGCAGTGAATGCAATTGGGGGCTTTATTTTGTGCCCTGGTTTCCCGCATCTGATGCACGTATCATTTCTATCAGGGCCAGGTCCACTGCAGTTTGCTTGCGTGTGTCCTATCCCAAGGCGGCGATAGCATTCCTTTATTTGTTCGCATGTCGCATCTTTGCTCGGATTCAGCCGATTTTTATATCGCCGACTTCGATGAGCTTCGCGGCCACTTCTGTAGATAGCGTGAGAAAAGCGCGTACTTGCTCCCGTGTATTCGGCGCCGTTATCCTCGTCTGTGTCTGTTCCTCTTGTGAGCAGTTTCCGGACTGCTGTTTCTACCTGCGCCTTGGTCGTCAGGGAGTCGAGACCTCGTATCTTAATCGTGGTGATCAATCAACTCCGCGATTGAAGCCGTGTTCTGCACAGTGCTTTTCAGCTGGTTCACGAACTCTGGCGTGGCTTTCTCTCCCCTACCAAGGTCCAGAAGTATGGCCCCAGCCTTCGTTTTCCTGACGGATCTTTCTTTGACTGACTCATCAGTCGTAATCTTCGCGCGCAAGTCCTTCAGCTTGGCTCGACTAGCTTATATTTCGGCTTCATTTGGTTGCCCCACTTAATAGCTGTCTGCCAGACCTCATCAGTTTTCTCAGGAGGTTTTGTTTTGTTCCCTGTGGGACCATTTGCCCTGGCTTTCTTACAACTCTCAGGGGCAGCCGGACTGGTTGCCATTCGCTTCGGGTTCGTCGTCGCCGAGGCGGGAGTATCCATTATTTGCTGGATGACGGTGTTCTTTCGTGGATTCAAGAACGCCCTTCCGTCTTCTGCTGCTTTCCACGAACGTCTGTAGTTCAATGTTACATACAGCAGCTCAGCCATTTTTGCTACCCCAACTTTCACTTAGTTGCTAGTGTTCTTTTGGCATCTGAACACCTGCTGCATAGACCTTATCACCTGTTTACATTGGGAAATCGCATCCTTCTCCATCCTTCTTATGTTTTTTATTAGCTCGAGCCGAGGAGACATTTCAATAGCGTCGATTGACGCGCTCTCTTTTGTGAGGATCGGAATTGAATGGGAGTGACGAACCGTGCTCCTGCTGCAAGAGTGCTGGTTGGCGTATGCTGCGCTGAGTGTAGCCCTCCAATGGCGGTATTGGGCACATCCTTCTTTTGAATGCTGATGTTACTGTGCCCATTGCCGCTTGCGGGGCTATCAGCTTTGACATTTTTGAACGCAGTGCGGACGCTTCCAGCTGCATGGATTGGTGCATGCTGTGCCGGCGGAGGTCTTAGCAGTAAGCTACTTTACCTAAAGGCTGCTCTTGGATCCACGTTGACATTTCGACCATCTCTGAATCCTTCTTCTGTATTTTGCTCGGTGTTTTTTTTTAGATTTTGTGAATTCACAATCCATTCTATTGAGTCCCGTCTTCAGGCCAATATCCTTGCACGAAAGTGCAGTTTCCCTTTAGTGTCCCCAAGGTTTTATATGCGAACAGGCAGGCTGTTTTTGTAATTACGTAATACTGGTAAATTGGAAGCTAATCACCACCAAGCCAGAAGGCGCAAAATATGGACTTCACGTGCGGAACGCAACATAGTAGCATCAGTCGCGCAAAATCCAAAAATAACCTCCACGATAGTATGCCGAAATATTCAAGAGTCTTTGCATAAAATAGTTAGCCCATGAACAGTCCTTAATTGTCTGTATAACGCTGGTTATCATAGTAGAGTGCCATGCCGCAAGCTCCACATTTCAGATATTAACAGAAACAAGAGACTGGAGTTCGCCAAACGCTATGTAAGTGAGCCAGATTCTTTTTAGGAAAACGTCATATTCAACGATAAGTCGAAATTTTATGTTTATGTTTGATGCACACACCAAAATGTGAGGTCGTTTTATAATATATTTTGTTTAAATTCTTTTTTTTAATTAAATCAACAAACTTGAAAGTTACTTTGATTTTAAATGTTGGGGCATTCAAACTTTCATCAATCAATTAAGTTTGTTTGAAAATATAAATGGAATTAAATTACGTTTATCAAGGGAACGTAGAAATGCACAAGCAAATTCCTTGCAATATGGCGTCGGCTATTCGTCAATTTGATTTCCTACAGAAGCCAAAAACTGTGCAGAGCCAATATACATATACATACTAAAGAGAGAAATCGCTGTAATCAGTTCTGTTAAAAGTTTCACCACACCCCGCCGGTGGTTAGACTTCATTTTTGACAATGCACACTATTCGTTGCCCGTGGAGACTTCTCTATATATGTATTAACGTTCTCTGAGAGAGTATATCAAATCTGTTTGATGGGAGCGTATGTGGGATTCATGGTGAAAGGAGTTTTAGAGGTGTACTACCTAGCATACCGTTATTCGGCTCTGAGCGAATTTGACATATATGCCGACGCCATTCGTTTTGTGTTTCACAAAATTTAGCTTCAGCTTCACGAGCTACGAATAGTATGAATTGCCAAAAGCGAAGTATTTATAATCGCGAAGACTTTTCCACCTCGACCAACTCGATAGCGGGGAAGCACTTAACAGAGCTGATAACAGTGAATTCTCAGATCATTGGCTCTTCACAGTTTTTGGCCTCTGTATGAATTCAAATTGCAAGGCGTTTGAAAAAACATTTAATTGTTTCTTTGGCGAATGAAATTTTATTAAACTGACACTTTATTACAGGCAGTAATATACGTATGTATTTTCAAGATAGTATAAAACTTTGAAATTTATAAATAAATAAAAGAAGAGAAATTGAAAGAAACCTATTTGCATACAAATATGGGACAATTAAGTTCAATTGCGTCTTGAATTCTTATAGTGTTACAAACATATGCACTGAAGCAACCATGACCTACCTCATGAGGAATCGCCTTATCATATTTCATGCAACAATTAGGGAGTAAATACCCGAATGAGCGAATTCCTGCCTAACAAATGCTGAAATAATTTTCAAATGTATGTGCGTATGCACACTTCATGGCCGAGCCTATGTAAAGCTTAAATATTACTGTAAATGCGTATGTCGTCCAAAGCAAGCTAAAATTCTATGCCTAGCGACTACAAGAACAAAATGCATTAATGGGCACAGGCGTAGCGGCTATCATTCTAGTTGCCATGGTGCTGAACAGTCTAAAATAGTCGCGGCGGCGCTGAACAGTTTCAACTATTGCACATCAAAATAAAAAAATTAATTGATAAGTTCGAGCTCATATTTCTATGAGAAAAATACTTGCATTCATAAAACGAGCCGCCCACATGCCAATTTTTCTCAACGATGACAAAAGTTTACTTCTAAGATTGAAGAAATCAAATCTAAATAGTCAATTCCAGAATATTTCCTACAGAAATATTTGCCAATATTTGTTGAATCTTGAATTTTTGTCAAGTCGAGTGGCCACAGCTCCGTACATATGTATGCATCATTATATGTATTTAAATATGTCTTCTAAGTGCTCGACAACCACAGCTGCTTGTTCGTCAAGTGCTCGCATGAGCGTACAGTAAAATGCAGAAAACAGCAACAAGTAGCTTATAAAAAAGTTCTGTGTCGGACATTTTGATACCAGGAGAAAATTTCAAAACAATTATTTTACGTTCCCTTCTTTTTCTTCTTCTTCTAATTGGTGCGATAACAGCTAACGCGATTTTGGCCGAGTTTAACCAAGCACGCAACTGGTTTCTTTCTCGTGCTAACTCGCGCCAGTTGGACACACCAAGTGAAGCCACCTGATTTCTCCAACGCAAAGGAGGCCACCTTCTTCCTCTGCCACCACCAGCTGGTACCGCATCGAATATTTTCATAGCCGGAACGTAGGCGCTGGATCTTTATTTGCTGCACTATGTCTGTCTGTCGTCGTAAAGCGCATACAACTCATCGTTCCATCGCCTGCGATATTCGCCGTTGCCAACGTGCAAAGGTCCAAAAATCTTCCGCAGAATCTTTCTCTCAAACACTCCAAGCGTCGCTGCGCCACGTTAAGACAAGCATGATAAGAGCTTTGTAGAGTGTTAGTTTTGTTCGTCGACAGAGGACTTTACTGTTCAGATGCCTACTCAGTCCAAAGCAGCTCTTGCTGGCAAGAGAGATTCTACGTTGGATTGGATATCGGCCGACTGTTTGTTTGATGACAAGAGGTACTTCGTTTCGATCTCGTTCACCACCAGACCCATTTGCTTTGCTTCTTTATTCGGTATGGAAAAGGTAGAACTAATAGCGCGGTTGGTAAGGTCGATTATGTCAATATCAATTGTTCGCTCTTATAAAAAATTGTGCCTGAGCGATTAAGTTCTGCGGCTCGTACGATTCTCTCCAACATCAGGTTAAAGAAGTCACACGACAGCGAGTTACCCTGTCTGAAACCTCGTTTGGTATCAAACGGCTCGGAGAGGTCCTTCCCAATTCTGACGGTGCTGGTGCTGTTGAGCGGTGGGCTTCAGCCTTTCACAAAATACGCTCGGTAGAACCCTAAAGGCGATATTTATAAGACTAATCACGTGGTAAATGGCACATATTGCAGGATCCCCTTTTTATGGATTGGGCAGAGCACACTTAAATTCCAATCGGCAGGAATGGTTTCATCCGACAATATTTTGCATAAAAGCTGATTCAGGCACCTTACCAGCTCCTCGCCGCCATGTTTGAATGGCTCAGCCGGCAGTCCATCAGAGACCGCGGCTTTGATGTTCTTTAGTCCTGTTATCGCTATTCTCACTTCTTCATTATCGGGTAGCGGAACAACAATTTCGTCGTCAGCGATTGGGGTATCGGGATCTTCACATTCTCCCTAAATTGCGCAGCTATCACTATTTAACAGGTTCGAGGAGTGTTCCCTCCATAATTTAAGTATTTTTTGGATGTCAGTCACCAGATCGCCGTCTTTGTTCTTACAGGAAAACGCCCCAGTCTTAAAACCTTCTGTAAGCCACCGAACTTATATATATATATACATATATAAATACGAGGAGCTGGTAGGGTGCCTGCTTCAGCTTTTATGCAAAATATTGTCGGATGAAAACATGTATGCATATATATAGGTATATATACATATATAATTGGCGCGTACACTTCTGTTAGATGTTTGGCCGAGCTCCTCCTCCTATTTGTGGTGTGCGTCTAGATGTTGTTCCACAAATGGAGGGATCTACAGTTTCAAGCCGACTCCGAACGGCAAATATTTTTATGAGGAGATTTTTCATGGCAGAAATACACTCGAAGGTTTGCCATTGCCTGCCGAGGGGCGACCGCTATTAGAAAAAACTTTTTCTTAATTTTCACCGAGATTCGAACCGACGTTCTCTCTCTGAATTCCGAATGGTAGTCACGCACCGACCCATTCGGCTATGGCGGCCGCCGAACATACTTGTAGAATTTTCGGACGTTGTTCCTATTGGCCAGCGTCTCAAGCTCCTCGCACTCACGTATTTCGGCCTCTCGTTTCTTCTGTCGGATAATACGTCTCTTCCTTTCTTAGTTCCCGGTAGCGATTTCACATGGCTCGCGTTGCGCCCAATCGCAGCGTGGCTCTATAGGCAGCATCTTTTCTTTCTGCGGCAGCATGACATTCCTCGTCGTACCAACTGATTTTATATGTTCTCTGATAGTAGGTAAATAGTTAGTTAATATATTACTTTACGTGTGTAGTTCTCTAATTGATAAAAAGTGCACAGAAACTTACACTGAAATCAGAGTGCGGCTTATTTGGAGGTTACTGCACATAAGTTCAGCCTTTGGATGAAGCCCACAGAGCCAAATATTGAATCAATTCTCTATGAAGGATGTGATTTGGTTCAACAAAGTTTTAACAGAAGCTGCCTTAGGCAGACATAATATATGAATATATTTTTGGATGATTTGCTCTTTCTAAGTCACTATTGAAATTAGCAGAGTTGTTTTTTATGATAAAGTATCTGTAGCTAGCCTACAGCGTTAACTACCGTTTGATTTGACCAGTTGAATATATTTCCGTCAACTTTTGGTGATGTGTATAGTGAACCACGCGCAAAACGAGTACTCCTCAAAATTCCATTCGTTCCCGTCATTGAAACTTCTCTATATGTACATTAACGTTCTCTGCAGTGTTCTTTCCAAAAGCTACAGGCACAACGGTATTAGCAATAGGCAAAGGTTTCATACTAGCCACTTTACTATTGCTAATATATGAAATGCGTAGATAACAAAGCAAAGTAGGAAAGGGAGAAACGAGATAGAAATGAAGAAAGCAAAGAAAGAGTCCTGGATGATTTTTTATGAAGAATTGGGGGACACATCTTAGGTCGCATATATCTCTCTAGGGAGCCCTGCAAACCAATCTGTTTGCAAAGACCGGATGCTAGCTTCACAGAAACAGGCAGAAAAAACTTGATTATCTCATTTGTATTTAGCATTTAAAAATGTAAATGTTTGAGTTGGCTGAATTACTTATCGATTGTCAACTTGGAAATTTTTCTAATTCGTTTTTTATTCTATTAAATAAATTCGGGCAAACTACACGTGCATTTTACAAACGCTTTTAAATATGTACATTTGGTCCGTCGTGCCGGATACCGCGATATTTTAATTGCATGCACACCGCCTTATTTAAAATAACAATTTTACCGTACCCGCAAAATGTCGCCGCTTTAAGTCCGCGATTCCGCATTAAACGCTATTTAAAAGCAAGCAAAACCGACGAACTTTCAGTAGTCGTAGAAGTTATTTCGACGCACATGGAATTGTTGGAGAAACACTAGCGTCACTTTTTTGCAGCTCAACAAGTTGAATTGTCTTGTGGGGATGAAAACTCTGAGATAGAAGAGCAATCACGTATTCAAGGTGAGGAATCGTACACTATCGTTAAGGCGAATTTCAAACGCCTTACTGCGCCACCTAACGTGCCTTCTCCTCAAGCCACTCAAATTACGCGCGCGCTAAAGCCGCTTACAAAGCTGCAGCTGCCATCATTAAGCGGCATTCCCACCGAATGGATCACATTTCAGGACGCATTTCTAACGCTTGTCAATGCCAATGCTGGGCGAAGTAGTTAACCAAACTTTGCAGCACGTTGGAGCGGGCACTCGGCCGACCAGTGATTTCGGGTAATGCAAGGGCAGCCGCAAAGAGTGTTCTCCACTCAACTCCACTGTTGGTTCTCCTAAAGCAATTGTGTGTACGTACTGCATCGGTGATCATAAAATTTTCACCTCAAAGTTTGGCCAATTTGACTGGAAGGATAAGCTTAATGCAATCAAGGTTCAAGGTGCGTGCTTGAAACTGCCTGTTATGGTCACGTTATCGCTAACAGTCTAACAGTCGCAGTCAATCATCGTGTATCATATGCCAGCGTCGTCACCACACGCTACTCTACGCTAGTCTCAACACACAACAGCCTACACCTGCTAACAATAACGCCAATAAAAGGAAGGTGTATCTGCCCGGCTGGTTGATGTCCTCGTGAGAGTAAAGGCTGGCATCACTGCCAATTCAAGAAATGCGATGGACGGGGTAAGGCAGAAAAACATAGGACCTTGCGACGTCTACTACAGCTGCCATGTAAAAGAACGCAAATTCTGTGTCGGATTTGTTGTGCGAGAAAGACTTCGCCGCCAAGACTGTCGTTCACTCCGGTGGACGAGCGTCTCGCAATAATCCGCATTAAAGCCTGTTTTTACGCCCACGCCCCGATGGAAAGGAAGGACGATGCGACCGAAGATTTCTATGAGTACCTGGAACGTTCCTATGGGCGCTGCCCCCGGCACGACCTAAAAATCGTGCTTGGCGACTTCAACGCTAGGGTGAGCAAGGAGGGAATTTTTGGTCCCACAGTCGGAAAATTCAGCCTGCACAACGAAACATCCGGGAACGGACAGAGGCTGATCGACTTTAGCGGGACCCGAAACATGGTAGTCTGCAGCACCAGATTCCAGCATAAGAAGATACACCGAGCTACCTGGCTGTCTCCTGATCGAAAAACACGAAACCAGATCGATCATGTTGTGATAGATGGAAGACACGCTTCTATTGTATTAGATGTACGTACGATCCGAAGACCCAACATCGACCTCGTTGCAGCCAAACTGCGCACACGTCTCTGTACAGCAAAAAATGTACATCTACCTACGCAAAGAATGTTCGACATCGAAAAGTGGCAATCAAAACAGACAGCGAGAAGATTCGCCACTCGGCTCTCACTCCTGCTCTCAGAGAGTACTGCCCAACACTCCGACAGGCACGAGCAATGGAACAACATTTATCGTTCTCTATGTACCGCCGCCAAAAAAGAAATCGTATTCCGGCGAGCCAGTTGGTACGACGAGGAATTTCATGCTGCCGCCGAAAGAAAAGATGCTGCCTATAGAGTCACGCTGCGATCGGGCGCAACGCGAGCCATGTGAAATTGCAACCGGGAACTTAGAAACGAAGAGAGACGTATTATCGGACAGAAGAAACGAGAGTCCGAAATACGTGAGTGCGAGGAGCTTGAGATGCTGGCCCACAGGAACAACGCCCGAAAATTCTACAAGAAAGTTCGGCGGCTTACAGAAGGTTTTAAGACCGGGGCGTTTTCCTGTAAAAAAAAAAGACCGCGACCTGGTGACTGACATCCAAAAAATACTTAAATTATGGAGGGAACCCTTTTCTAACCTATTAAACAGTGATAGCTGCGCCCCCAATCATTGACACCGGAATTGTCGTTCCGTTACCCGACCATAACGAGGTGAGAATAGCGATAACGCGGCTATAGAACATCAAAGCCGCGGTCGCTGATGGACAAGCGGCTGAGCCATTCAAACATGGTGGCGAGGAGCTGGTAAGGTGCATGCATCAGCTCCCATGCAAAATATGGTCGGATGGAAGCATGCCTGCCGATTGGAATTTAAGTGTGCTCTGCCCAATCCATAAGAAGGGTGATCCTGCAATCTGTGCCATCTACCACGGGATTAGTCTTCTAAATATCGGCTATAAGGTTCTAGCGAGAGTATTGTGTGAAAGGCTGAAGCCCACCGTAAACCAACTGATTGGACCTTATCAGTGTGGCTTTATACCTGGAAAGTCTACCATCGACCAAATATTCACAATACGCCAAATCTTGGAAAGGCCCATGAAAGGAGAATCAATACATACCATATTTTTGTCGGATTCAAAGCTGCATTCGACAGTACGGAAAGGAGTTACTTGTATGCCGTGGTGTCTGAATTTGGTATCCCTAAAAAACTAATATGGCTTTGTAAAATGGCGTTGCTCAACCCGAGCAGTGCCGTCAGAATTGGGAAGGACCTCTCCGAGCCGTTTAATACCAAACGATGTTTCAGAACTTAATCGCTCAGGAACAATTTTTTATAAGAGACATCATCGGCCTTATCAACCGCGCTGTTAGTTCTGCCTTCCCCAAACTGGATAAAGAGGAAAAGCGCATGGGTCTGGTGGTGAACTAGGACAAAACGAGGTACATATTGTCATCAAACAAACAGTCGGCGCACTCTCGTATAGGCACCTACGTCACTGCTGAGTTATGATTTCGAGGTTGTAAAAGACTTAATTTATTTAGGAACCGGCATTAACACCGATAACAATGTCAGCCTTGAAATCCAACGTAGAATCTCTCTTGCCAACAAGTGCTACTTTGGACTAAGTAGGCAACTGAGCAGTAAAGGGCTCTCTCGACGAAGAAGACTAACACTCTACAAGGCTCGTGAACGATGACAATATCCGATGAAGCGATCCGTGGAGTGTTTGAGAGAAAGATTCTGCGGAAGATTTTTGGAGCTTTGCACGTTGGAAACGGCGAATATCGCAGACGATGGAACGATGAGCTGTATCAGCTTTACGACGATATAGACATAGACAAGATCCAGCGGCTACGTTGGCTGGGTCATGTCGTCGAAATGGATACAAACGCTCCAATTATCGCGCCAATTAAGAAAAAGAAGGTCTACGTTGCGTATTGTTCGGCGTGAGCATTCGTCAGAAATTCTACATGATTACCGCCTACTGAGGGTGACTTATGAGGTGGCCTCCGCTTCGCACCTCGCCGTGAAGTCGCTACATCGCGCAGCATTAGATTCCGGCGATATATATGAAAGGATCGCTGAAGTTGTTACGTCCGACTTTTATGTGGACGACCTACTGACTGGCTCAGACTCACTACTGGATCTATCAGGGATTCATCGGGACATTTCACACGTACTTTCCTAAAGTGGTTTTTGAACTCTGGTGTTGAGATACTGAATTCCACGTCTTGCTGTTTATTGTCGAACCCTAACTTCCAGCAACAATGTCAACGTTGTGTTAATCGCCGTAAAAACAAGGATCGCACCCCTACAAACTACCTCATTACCGCACCCCTGAAAACTACCTCATTACCTACTACCGCACACAGGGTTAATCTGGGCGCGAAGTTAGTTTGGAAGATTCAATCAAGCTTTGGTTACAAGTTCGAAAGGCTATATGTGTGGACCCACTCTATGGTTACGTTAGCATGTTTGCAAGAAAATCCAAGCCGCAGGTCGAAGAAGCCAATACCCATATGCAGCAGTCTAATTCGCCTTCAACCATTTCTGGATACAGAAGACATTAGAGTAGGAGGCCGTATTAAGAATCCATCGTGCTCAAACGATATCAAACATCCGATGATATTGCCCAGGAACTCGTTAGTTATCTCTGCAATTAGTTTTATCGCCGCCTTCAAGCGCTTTACCAATCGAAGACGTTATTGCAAACACATCTATTTCGACAATGGCACCAATTGTGTCGGTGCCGAAAGAGAGTTGCGTGCTACATTCGAACGCTGTATTGGTGACAGGAAGCCGACGTCTTACTTCGTTGATGCACAAACTACTTGGCACTTTATTCCACCAAGCCCCCGCATATGGTTGGCTATTGGGAGGCTGGTATAAAGCGTATTAAATACCACCTCAAACGCGTCTTAGACTCTACTCTTCTGACGTATGAAGAATTTGCAACAGTGTAGGCCTGCGTAAATTCTCGACCTATTTGTTGGATACCCTCTGACGTTAACGATTTTGAAGTGCTAACACCAGGCCATTTTATGATCGGCGAACCATTAAGAGGTCTACCGGAGCCTGCCTTAGAGGTTTTTTAAGGAACGCTTCATCAACGATGGCTAATAATAACATCAATAAGGCAACATTTCTGGAAGTGATGGCGAGATGAATATCTCGGGAATCTTCAGCAACGCACGAAGTGGTTTCGTTCAACGAAAAACTTGAAACGGGACGATGTGGTGATTATCCACGACAACAATGCATCACCCACTAAATGGAAACTTGGACGTGTTCTTGACAGTCCGAAGGAGAACTGTTAGGACCCATTGCTAAGTTATCGCTTTCGCCGAAGAAGACATACCCTTTTTCTATTTAAATGTTCATTGTACTTATATAGTAAATATATAAATTTATGGCATCATTTTAAGTAGGTTTCGCGCCTAACAGATATTTATCTATTTATTTATTCATTCTTTCATCAATTAAAGTATAACTCAAATAGATTACTAATACTAAAGCTTAAATATAATATATATTTAGTAAACAATACAGTGAGATACATTGGTCACAATTCAAATAGTGTATCTCCAGATTAAGATTTGATTTGAGAGTCTCTCGTGAGTTAGAGAATATATCTAAATTTTTGCATAATTGGACTGCCTTATACAAAGTGCAAGCGGTTCATTTCGACTAAAATTGGTCTAGTGATAAGGTAAATGGAACATATTACTGAGTCTAAGGTTACGAGGGGGACAATTAAAAAGAAGTGACATTTGATATGGTTCGTAACTATGTGCCTTATAAATATTACCGATGAAAATTTTCTCCGCATTTCTAAAGTTGGCAATGCTAACAAAAGACATCTTCTTTTATATACAGGCAAACTGCAAGACCAACGAAGTGAATGAATAACAAATCTATTGAAATGGTTTTGAATCAACTCAATTCTTAAGGACGAACCCATAAATAATGGATCCCAAATAATGCTGCAATATTCGAGGTTTGATCTCACAAGAGAAAAATACAAATTCCTCAACGTAGAAATATCCTGAAACTCCCTTCAATTCCTTATTACAAAGCTAAGCATAGATCTAGACTTGGCAATCATAAAGTCTATATGTTTAGAAAACGACGTGTTCGACGTAAATATGACCCCCAAGTCTTTCTTTTCATAAGTTTTTTTGAGGGTGGTAGTGCCCAACTTGTAATTGAAATCAATCGTAACTTTGTGTCTACTGAATAACATGTGCTGGCGTTTACCAGCATTAAGAGGTAAGGAGTTATCATCACTCCAAGCTTCCAATCTTTTAAGCCTTCTTGAAATTTTATGCAGTCAGTTACGTCCTCTATCTGACTGTAAATTTTCAGGTCATCTGCATACATCAGACAACGTAATGTCTCGGAAGCGCCTGGAATGACATTAAAAAACATTAAGCACAATAGTGGCCCAATATGGCTACTTGAGGTACACCTGAGGTAAGTTTGATGGCATCAAAATTTATGTTATTTATACGAACGAACTGAGTTCTATTTTGTTTTTTTTTTTGTCGGGACAACTAGCACGTGCAGCACTCAGACATTAATTGACTCCATTGTACTACACGTGGATTCCCTTTTAATTTTCCTTAAATCTACCCGATCTCCGAAGAAATCGGAGCAGATCTTGTGGTGCCAGGGAGCCAAGATGGTCAGTGCCAAAGACCTCAAGCCTGATTCGGGCGAAGGCGGGGTAGACACACAGGAAGTGGTCCGCCGTCTCATCCTCCTCTTCACAAGTTGGGCAGAGTACACTGTCTGAGATGCCCAACCTTTCCATGTGCTTTGCCCACAGAAAGTGGCCCGTCATCAGTCCAACCAGCCGTCTACACTCCCCTCTGCTTAATGACAGAAGGGTTTGCGACAGTCGATCGGACATGACAGGTAACATCAGTTTAGTCCATCTGCAGCCTCTCTCAGCCTGCCAAGCTCGCTTGTGGGTAGTAGTTACCCATTTGCTAACCGTGGCCGTGATGGCCACAGAGGGGAGTGGCAAAGCGGGCTCTGGGCCAAAAAAGTTGGCTTCAGAGCCCATCTTAGCTAAGGAGTCAGAGGTCTCGTTACCCACGATACCCACGTGTCCCGGGCCCATGTTAGCATCAGGCTATTATGTCTACCGACATAGTTCAGCCTGGATTTACAGGACTTCACTACCCGTGATGTGGTTTGAGGGCTTCCTAAGGCCATAAGCGCTGCTTGGCTGTCGCTGCAGACACATATAGATCTGCCTCTCCATCGTTTTTCCACAACAAAGTTCATCGCTTCTTGAACTGCATACACCTCCGCTTGAAACACAGATGCATGCATTCCAAGAGCAAAGTGCAGTTTTGTCCTGGTGGATTCCAAGAAGACCCCAGAGCCGGAGCCATGCTCGGTCCTGGAGCCATCCGTAAAAATGCGAAAACAGTGTTTGCCGGGCTCATTTTCTGAGTCTTCTGGTGGCACTACACTGTATCTCTTTTCAAGTACGACTCTTGATGACATTGAGTCAAGGGGCATGGAGAGAATCGTTGGATCGATGTCCATGCCTTCTCTGTGTTCCAATGCCGGACAAGGGCCGTACCAGTTCCCACTGTGTTTCAGTCTGCAGATGGCCTTCAAGGCCTCTCCTCGGATGAAAGCATCAAGTGGTGGTAAACCAATCAGAGCATCTAGTGCCGGGCCTGAAGTAGTCGGATAAGCTCCGGTGCAACAGATGGCCACAGTGCGTTGTAGTCTTAATAAGGTCCTCCTGACTCCCACGAGAGAGAGTCTACTCATCCAGGGACCTTGCTAGGAGAGAGACCCCACGTTTTCCCAAAGACACTTGCGCACTGCCAGAAAGCTGTCAGCGCTTTGGATGCCTTTGTCTCAACGTGTGATTTCCATAGGAGCTAACTATCGAGGATTACTCCAAGATATTTAATTTCCTTGGATAGCTGGATTGTGACTCCTTTTAGCTTTGGCAGAACGAGTCCGTCAAGCTTCCTCCTTCTGGTAAAGAGGACAATACCAGTCTTGGCGGGATTTGCCGATAGCCCGTTCGCACAGCACCAAGTGTCAATCCGATCCAGAGTTTTCTGCACTTTCCTGCAGATGTTCTTAAGCGAAGAGCCTGTTACCAAACAAGCAACATCGTCCGCATATGCTTGTGCGTAGACTCCCGAATCGTTTAAAGTCGTGAGTAGAGGATCGATTACCATGCACCAGAGCAATGGTAACCCCAGATGACACCAGCAGATCCTCCTCTGCTCGCACCGAAACGATTCTTTGGGCCAGCATCGAATGAATCCAATTTACTAGCACCCGGTCTACGCCGTGCCTACTAGCAGATTTACACATACTATCAAAAGTGGCATTATCAAACGCCCTCTCTTTGTCTAAAAAGATACCCATAGCGTAGTCCCTCCTGTCGATGGCCAGCTCTACCCTAGCAACAAGGTTTTGCAGTGCCGACTCGCAGGATTTTCCACTCTGATAGGCATGCTGAAATAGAGACAGAGGGTGAGCCTTCAGCGACTTCTGACGTATGCGCAGTTCCACTAGTCGTTCGAGTCTTTTCAGCATGAAAGAGGTCACGCTGATGGGTCTAAAGCTTTTGGGGCTGGTGTAGTCGTCTTTTCCAACCTTTGGGATCAAAGCGACCCTCACCATCCTCCAAGAGCGTGGTATGTAAGCTAGTGCCAGGCATGCCGAGAAGATTTTCTTCAGGGCTGCTGCCACGAACTCTGCACCCTCCTTCAGCATGGCAGGATATATGCCATCTGGTCCGGGCGACTTGTAGTCGCCAAAAGATTTGATGGCAAATCGAATGGCGGCCTCATTCACCACAGATCTGGCAACGAACCAGTCATTCCAAGAAGGTGTAATAGCTCTGACAACTGCCTCTATCAATAAGGGCTGTTGCCGGCTGATGCTTATCTGATTACCAGGAAAGTGAGACACTCAGCTTGCTTGAGTTTCCGCTCCGTGAAGGAGCCATCAGATTTCCTAAGTGACCCCAGCTTTGCCGTTGGGTCCCTTTTCAGGATCCTAACCAATTTCGCCGTGTCACTCAGAGATTCAATACCGCTGCAGAATTCCCTAAAAATGGGGCTTTTTTCGATTCCCGAATAAGCCTCTTGTAGTTCCTCTGAACATCACGGTATCGCTCCCAGTCCTCTGCAAGGTTAGTCTTGAGGGACCGGTTTAGAAGTTTTCTCGACTCACGCCTCAACATCTGAAGCTCTCGATTCCACCAAGGAACGGGAGTCCGGCTCGGGAGAGGTGGAATTGGACAGGTTGACTCAAAACAGTCGGTTAGGGCAGCGTTGAGTTTCTCAACAGAAGCTTCAATGGCCTGTTCTTTTCGAAGTCTTGGTGGCGCAACGTCAAGGTCCCGCAACGCCTCCCTAAACTTCTGCCGGTCTGTTTTTCTGGGGTTTCTAGAGGGCAATGGCATTTGTGCCTCCTCGCCACACTGAAACTCAATGTACCTGTGGTCCGAGCACGAATCTTCGGCAAGGACTCTCCAGTTCTTGATTGACCACCTAAGTTTTGAGTTTGATAGGGTTAGATCAATCACCTCCTGCCTTCTAGCTGTTACAAACGTTAGCTGTGAGCCCTTGTTTTGTATGTCTAGGCAGGAGGACGCGATAAATTCGAATAGTCGAGAGCCCCGTCCATTGCACTTGCTGCTGCCCCAGATTGTATGCTGGGCATTAGCATCGCAACATAGGATGAGGCCCAGACTGCGCCGCTCACAGAACCTCACGAGACTAGTGGCCTTCCCAGGTGGTGGCCCTTCCAGAGCATCGTAAGGAAAATAAGCAGATGCATTCACAAACTTCGACCATCCGCGTCTACCTCTATAACACACCTCAGCCGCTACTAGGTCTTGGCAACAGAATTGCTCAAGACCCGTGACAGTGAGATGGGATGATACTATAAGACCGCTCCTAGGTCTACTCGAACTCCTGTCATATAATAACGTGGCCCCTTTCAGCACACTTAAGCCACAGAGACGGCCCCTAAAGACCCAGGGCTCTAGCACTGCTGTTATGTGGGGTAATGTGTGCAGCTGGGAAAGCCTTCTACTTAGTAGTGCAGTAGCGGCTTTGGAATGCTGCAAGTTAATTTGCGTCACCGTCAAGGGACGGTAGCTACAGGAATCGTCCGAGTTAATCATTTGGGAAAGACATGGAAGCTGACCGTCCCAAAGAAGAGACTCAGGCGGTTCCCGTACCGTGAGCCCATGACATCAACACTGGCCTCGTTTACTCGCACCACAAGAGTAGCCCCTTCCTTCCCGTCCCGTTTTTACTCTTGGTGTACGAGACGACTCGCCAAAGCCGCGTGTTGATGCCCGGATTCTGGGCACGTAGACAGGATAGAACATCCGCCGTAGACAGGTCTGGATCCGGAATCCAGCAGATGGCCTTCCTGAGGGGTACACTCTCCTCGCTGTAGACTGCGAAGCGAGTGGTCCCCATGGGGGGCACGTTATTGACCACGATCCTGATCCACTCGAAGTTGGTCAGAGACGCGCACGTCACCTTTATGGAGCCGTCCTTTGTCTCATAGCCCTTCGCGTTGGCTTCCGGACCGGAGGCAATAACCCGACGCATCAGTATACGCTTTTGCAGTATTTGATTTCTGCATCCGTCAGCTGATGGTTAGGCCCCAGTTTTCCAATCACAGCCACAGGTCGTGGGCCAGCAGCCTTCTCGCTATAGGATGGCTTGGCCGCACCCTTGGATGTGCTTGGGCGAAGGTCCAGCTCCCGATCCTCCACTGGCGAAGATTTCGCCAGGCAGACAGCTGTACTGGACATTTTGTCGAGGCGCCGATAGGGACGTGGCTCAGCAGAACCTTTTCCCGTCACATTGACTGGCGCCAAGACCGCGCTCGTACCTTGGGGGTCGTGGCTCGGCCATTGGCGGCAACCGCAGGGCAGGGAGGTGTGCTGCTTTCAGCCATCGTCTTTCTCCGCTTGCCTCGAGAGCGAGACAACTTGGGAGTGCCCGTGCCCACCGTAGATTCGGTAGCTTCCGTGGGTGTCACTTCCGCTGACCGAGGTCGTTTGGAAGACACAGACTCAGAAGGGCCGGCAGAGCCACATGAGGATTTCTCCCGCATGAGCCTTGCCCGCCGCTTTCTTCTCTTCCTCCTTGCCGCGCTCTTCGATTTCCCTGCTTCTTTGGGAGGTCGTGCAGCCACCGAAGAGACCTCACAACTCAGGCACTCAGAAGCAGGACGCGCCCGATGGGAGATCAGGCAACTCCACACGGGAGTTCTATTTATTAGATAAGATGCAAGCCACTTGAGTAAGCTAGGATGAAGAGCAATTGAACCCAGCTTTTTAAGTAGGATACTATGGCTGACTCTATCGAACGCTTCCGAAACATCGGTGAATATGACATCGCATTGTTGGGCTGTTTCAAATTGGTTTAAGACAAAATTTGCAAATAACCCTAAATTCGTAACAGTAGAAAGAAAATCAAATGAAGAACTAGCTTTTCAAAGAGTTTGGGTATGCAAGAGATTTTGCAGGTAGGGCGATAATTTTGGACTTCCGACTTGCTTCCCAACTTATGTATCGGTATGATAAATGATTTTTTCCAATTATTTAAAAACTCATCAGAAGCTAGTGATTTATTGAAGATAATTGTTAATGAATCTGCTAACGATGTAGCACAGTTTTTTAATAATAATCATTATACATCTGTGATAGTTCGGGTTTGCTTAAGACAGTTTCCCAATTGGCTTTACAGAAGTTATAATTTTTGCAATTATTAATAACTGATTTGATATAGATTATATGTTTAAAGCGTACACATAACGCTTTGTGGTGTATGGAGTTAGAAAGAGAGGGTGAAGAGAGGGGCTCGACATCAAATTTTAGATCAGATCATTGCTTATGAATACTATGGTGGCGGTGTTATGGCCACTATAACTGTGGGCAAAAAGTAAGGTGAATTTATTTGTCAAACTTCGCGGGATTAAAATTTCGCTCTAGTTATTTTTTCATGAGCTGGCAGCACTGTTAATAACATCTGGACCAACTTTCATGTGAATGTCATTATCAGTAATATATTTACGCTTGTGTTTACCAAACGACCAAGAGTGCATTTTTCGATTTTTACAATGTCTGATTTGATTGAGCAGAGAAGTGCCATCAAATTTTGTTTGCGGAATGAAATTTCGGCTGCGGAAACGTTTAGCATGTTGCAGAAGGCATTTGGTGATTCCACCATGTCGCAGAAAAATGTTTATAAATGGTATAATAATGTCTCCGTATGACTTCTGGCTATTCCCAAAACTCAAGAGACCACTCCGGGGAACGCGTTTCGAGTCGATTGAGGAGATAAAAGCTGAATCGAAGAAGGTGCTGATGGCTATACCGGAAATGGACTGTTTGGCATGTTTCGGGGATTAAAAAATCCTTGGCATAAGTGTATTTCATTGAGAGGGGATTATTTTGAACGGGATGAAATTGATTTACAAGAATAAATAAAGATTTTTCATTTTACAACCAAATTCACCTTACTTTTTGCCCACAGCCATACAATTCTAGTGGCCATAACACCGCACAAAACAGTACATTTAGATGGGTGCAACTGATGTTGGTGTGCTCCCCTTGGATTTTCAGAGCCCTACAATCTACAGTTTTGCTTGTTGACATAACCATTTAAATGGTTATGCGCTTCATCCGACATAAAAACACCCTTTTTGGGTGTTTGGCCGAGCTCCTCCTCCTATTTGTGGTGTGCGCCTTGATGTTGTTCCACAAATGGAAGGACCTACAATTTCAAGCCGACTCCAAACTGCAGATATTTTTATGAGGAGCTTTTTCATGGCAGAAATACACTTGGAAGTTTGCCATTACCTGCCGAGGGGCGGCCGCTATTAGAAATTCATTAATTTTGGTGTTTCACCGAGATTCGAAGCAACGTTCTCTCTGTGAATTCCGAATGGTAATCACGCACCAACCCATTCGGCTATGGCGGCCGCTAGAGTTATCCATATTTCTTCGAAAATGCGAATGAAACGACGGAATCGATTTCAGGAGCTTCTTACAGAACATTGATTGGAAACTTTTTGCCTCCAATGGCGGAGCAGTATCCTAATTTGTGCTTTCAAGAACATGGAGCAACTGCGCATACCGCTAGGTCTTATTTGGCCCACCCTGTTACAAACGCTTTTAAACGTATACACCCTGGCAGCCAAGATGGAACGAACAATGTACAAAGTTCTAGCCTTTCTGGAGTTCAGATGGATGAACTAGCAAGAGAGACTAAGGTAATCTGGGCAGTAAACTCCTTCCAACCATACAAGTCAGGAGGACCGGGCGGAATAATGCCAATTATGTTACTGCATTCAATAGGATATATTAAAATATGATTAGTTAAACTCTTTCGGTAATCTCAACCTTCAGGGTATATCCCAAACTCATAGAGAGAGGTTAGTGTGGTCTATATTCACAAAGTAGGGAATCCAGGCCGTAATACTGCGAAAGTTTTCACAACAATAAGTCTCTCTTCGCCTTTACTTAAAATATAAGAAAGTCAAATTGAGTTCTCTCTCTCCAATTAAGAGCTCTCTTAATACCGAGAACTTCACGAATATACATCATGCTTACCAGAAGGGATAGTTTGTAAAAACAACACTGCACGAAGTTGTTGGAACAATAGAGAAATGTGTTCCCTATGGTGGCTTTTTTCGATGACGAAAGAGCGTTCAACACTGTTGATATGCTATCGAACAGAGTAATCTCCTCGAACTTAGGTATCACTGGTCTAGGAACAACAATTGCCAGAGGAAATATTCTTTGAGATTTAAATATTTAATAACAATTAGTAACGCTCAGCCCAGGAATCAGTTTTTAAAAAACGGAATTAAGTTTGGATACTATATTTGAATGTAAATTTTTAATTAAGAATTCTTACTGAGAAAAAGTGTTGAAAACAAAAAGGAAACAAAAACAAATTAAAGTAGATGAACATTACAAATTGCTGCATCTTTCTCCCGTTTCAAATTTAATTTCGAATAAGCTTAATAATAAAAAGTTAATCGCACTGGTAAATATTGCTTGAGTTGTGGCCTGCCAATGTAGTGGTGCATCCTTCACTAGCTAACGATCACCACAACTGTGGAACATACATAGGTAGGTAGGCTATATGGCAAGAGTACCCCGGGTATACACAAGTAGCACTTACGTGCCATTTTGATAACATAATGTGGGCCACTACCTCCGAAAAATTTTGGAAAGAGAAACCATCTACAGCCTCCAGTGCTATTGATGTAGTGGATGAGAGAAAAAAGATCTAGGCTGGAGAATTTCTTCAGGCCTTCTACAAAAGGCACAAGCGCATAGCCGCCAGAGCCGGATATTTGCAAAGAAATTGTTCAATAGTATCTTTCTCTGCAGGATGCCCACAGCTTCTCCAATAGGGGTTGTACGGAAGTACAAGCTTCTCCGCATGAGTTCCGATCACCCAGTGACCAGTGAACACCGCAATGAGTTTGCAGATTGAATGGCGGGGTATTCCCATCACCTTATGCGTCCCGTTTCTGTCGTATTGAGTCCATAGCGGTATTGAGATAGCACACGATGAGATAGACCTCCATCTGTCTTGCGCTTTTTTGAGAAAGAAATTGTGCAGTTTACCTTTAGCAATGATCAAGGGGGTACCTTTGTCTGAGATGGGGACAACTGAAACCGGTTCTGTTGACCCCCTCCTGGCAAGCTCATCGACAATTCCATGTTCCTCTATAATTCTGTGCCCAGGAACCCAGATAAGGGAAATGTTTCCGGAACGCTCGAGACATTTAACTTCCTCCTTATAGGAGTTGACCAGAAGAAAACATATTAATGTCTCCCTGCCAACAGTGATCCCTAGGTATTTTGCATGCCAGCAGGATCGCGAAGATCTCTGCTTGAAAGACGCTGCTTGTTTCCGGCAGTTTAAAGGACTCTCCACTCATTCCAATCTAGCCTGCTCGGAAAGATATCCCTAGCGCAACCCTCAAAACCCAGTTTGCGGATGGAGACATCTGTACGAAGTATAGAGAAGGAAGGGGAGATCTGATCAAGATGCTACTATTTCCTACAGGAAGGCACCACGTTGAAGGCAGCGGCGGGACATGTTCCACATGCCCGAGTGATGCCCACAAATGCAGTTTTCTGCACTCTCTCCAATTTAGTGGTTTTGCAGCCCTTCTAAAGAATACTCACTAATCTAGGCAACCATATGTCAAAATCAAAATGAAAACCTATCACTCTTCCGAACACCTTCCAAATTAAGGGGGACACTTATAGGTCTGAAGTTCTAAGCCAAGAGGTGGCCCCTCCTTCCTGTCTTAGGAATGAAGATCTCCTTGGTTTGCTTCCAGCTAGCAGGTAAGTGTTTAACGAGATACGCGCTAAAAAGATGTTTTGAAGGATCAATGGATCCGCAGTACTCTTTCAAAGAGTTGCGCTTCGCCTCTATAATGGCCTTCTCATATTCTTTCAAAATTCTTTCTCGGTAAGCTTGAAAGTTTCTAATTTGATAGATTTTATTCAAGACTCTCCTAACCTTCTTTTTCAAGTCGGTCAGCGTCTTGCTCCACCATGGAGGAGTCTTTTTTGCTAAAGGATATTGGACATTCCGCTTTAAAGGCAGTTTATAGGACCTTTCTAAGTGCCCAACTTGCATGTCCAGTTGTTCCCTAGTAGAAGTCGAAACCTTACTCCTGGAAACCCTATAAAAAAGAGACCTATCAGTTATTTTAGGGTTCTCACGGGGTGGCAAGGTTTACCGAACGAAATAGATTTCAAAAATGATCAGCCTGTGATCCGAAAAAGAGTTATTTTGTGTAACCGTCCAATTTTTAACCCTAGCGGCAGAAGAGTTTGTGGAGAGAGAAATATCAAGAACTTCCTCACGACCTCTTGATGTTTCCGATGCCGGGAAAAGAAAGGTTGGGGTGTTGCCCTTGTTCCAAATGAGTAAATTACGGCTAATTATAAAATCAAAAAGAGACTCACCTTATTCATTGATCTCCCTGCTGCCTAAAATGGTGTGTCTGGCATTCGCGTCGCATCCGATCAGGATGTTCTCTTTTTTGGGTAGGAGAGTATCCACCAAAAGCTGGATCTCGGAGGCACCGACCTGTCATGGGCCATATAGACAGACAACAAGCAGATGAAATTGCCACTGGATGGTTCCACCCTGACCACCGTCACATCCGGTGAACTGGAGTTAAATAGCAAAAAGCCATTAATTGTGTTCCTAACTAGGATACAGGCTCTAAGCGTACCATCAGTTTGGACGTAAAATAGTGCATAGGATCTATCCCTCAGCCCCATGATTTTTTGCTGCCAGATTCAAGGCTCTTGTCTCAGGCAGACATCGATGTCCTCCTCCCGGAGGGTGAACGCCAGGTTATCGGTGGCTAGTTTAGAGTGATGAAGTTTAGTTTGAACTACTTTTAACAAACTAATAAAAGTGTTGCTTACCTTTACGACTGCTCCCTTTGTTCAGAATCTGCGTCCGTCTCAGACAACCGCAGATCGTCGAGTAATTTCTTTGTGTCATCCCATACTTTCTCCAAGTCGTCATCCAGGGTAACAGAGGCGGGGAAGACCTGCACTTTGGCCAACCTGAGGCTAAAGCGAAGTTTAAACTGCTGTTTTCCGAGTGCCTCCAGGAATTCGTTGCTAACCAGCAGTAAAACGGCGGAGCTGTGTTGCTGAGGTTCTTCTGCCTTGATGACAGACCAGTAATTCATCGGTACCTCAGGATTTTGAAGCTTGAAACGCTGACAATTTCCGAACTCTCGAGCTCCATTTTCGGCAACCAAATTGGAGCTCGTGGTGGCCTTGGAATTTCTGAAGCAGGGATGAGCTTTAGCGAAAGTTCTTCCGAGGCGTTGTAACCGTAGCAGAGACTCCTTCGAGAACTGATGGGCACATTTTACTACCCGACAACCTTGCCAGATTTCACCCGAGTCAAAGAGAGATGCTGGTCCTTTATTATCTATGAGGTGTCTGACGACCGTACTAGATAGCCGTCCCTCAATAGCATCCCAAAGGCTCAACACCACCCTTCCACTATTGGTTTTTGCGTTCACGAGGGCAACTTGGAAATGATCCCCGGCCACCTCACTGTAAGCCGCCCTCGCGGCCGCGGCTGTCGCGCTTGTTGCTCTTCTTGGGTTTACGTTCGCTCACATCCTGTGAACGGTTACGCTTAGTCGAGCTCTTTGCCGATTTAGGCTGTTGAAGTGGTTGTTGTTGTGGCTGGTTAACCTTAGCGGCGGTCGCGGCCTCGTACTCTTTAATCACGGCCTCCCACTTAGCACGATCCTCGATGTCCCGCCAGTGCCCTTTACCGCCCTGTTCATTCTTGGGAATCTTTGCCAGGATGGGTTTCGCTCTCAGGCAACGCAGCTTGAGCAGGGTACCGGGTGATTTCTTATTTTTCTTCTTGGTGATCTTCACAGTGGCCACCGGAGCGTAATTACCTGGGGTCGCCTTGGCAGCCTTTGGAAAGGCCCCCATGGAAACCTTTCCCGAAGCTGCCTTGACCACCTCACTAGAGGTCGTCTTGGAGGCTACCTGAAGTCGGCTTGGCCTGAGAAGAGGGGGGCTGTGACGTGCCCCCTCGTCGTACTTGGCTCGACGATCATGTCCTGGCTGGAGGCCAGAAGATCGTCCTCAGAGATCGTGCCCAGCACACTCTTAGTTTTTTCCTTCTTCTTCTTCTTCTTTTCATTTCCTTGTTTTAGAATCCATTTGCTATTTGGTCCCACGAGTAGGCTCGGAAGGGGGGATCCGCAACTGTAGGGCGACACCGTGTTAAGGCACTTAGTCATTATTCTGTGGTGTTGTAGACTATTCCGTACTCTTAAAGAGGATTTTTTAATATACCTGCCAAACCTCTCCGATGCTCAGAGTTTTTCCATGTTGGCATTTTTAAAGTTCTGTATACACGAAATACTCCCATTGTTTGAGTTTTCACTGGTTGGTTGATGAAGGGGTGATTCATCCAGAATCCAACTTGCGCTTTCGCACCATTTTGTTGCCACATCCTCGTTACCAACTTGTTTAACGCTTATTTACGGCATGACTATATCCAGTCTGTGTGAGTCAAGAACCTTATTAGGTTCTCGACATCTAAGCCAGATAGTTGTTCGAGACTATCGAACAGAGGTTGACCCAGGGGTAACATCCTGTCATTCTATAGGGTAGGGCACTCACAGAGGAAATGGAAGATTGTTCCATTTTATCCAGTTGTTTACAACTGTGACAGTGTGTGCCACAGTTGGATGCCCATTTTGTTTGCTTGTTCTCCGGCAGACCAAAGGCCAATTATGACTTCCGTTAGTCTTCAGGCGTGCCGTGGTTTTATGCTTGTCAGCGTCGACATCTGTTTGAGGTTGTAGGTGGATCATAACGTTCTGTTTAAAAGGGAAGTCTGCGACTATTAGCCTACAAGCTTCGCATATTGCCTGTACTTCCGCCTGGTATTGGGAAGACGCACAGATTTTTCAATTCCAAGACTATGATAATATAAGGTCACTCCATAAGTTCGCGCGTTTTTTACAGGTGGTTTTGAAATTAATAAAAAAGATGCCTAAAGTATTTATTAATCAATAATATATTTTCCTTCATTATTTACAATGTCTTCCCAACGTTTAGGTAAATTTTTGATTCCCTGTCCTTGGAGCCAAAATACGCTTCGATATCCCTTTTTATTGCTTTCTTTGAGGAGTAGTTCTTGTTACTCATATGGGATTGAAGTGCACTTAAAGGTGATAATCACAAGGTGCAATATCCCATCCGAGCTCGTTCAGCTTGCCTAATGTTTGCCTTGCGGTATGAGGTCTTGCGTTATCGAGGTGAAACAAAACTTTGCGTCTATTCACTAAAGACGGTCGACTTTTGTTAAGTGCCTCATTCGGGTTTGATAGCTGATGGGAATAATAATCAGCAGTTATCGTCTGATTTGGTTCCAGGATTTCATAGCAAACAATACCGGTCATATCCCACCAAATAGACAAGAGAATCTTCTTGGGGTTAAGGCCATCTCTAGGGGTCGGTTCTGGTATTTCATCTTTATCTAACTATTGGCGTTTGCGAACAAGATTATTGTAAAGGACCCATTTTTCAGCACCATTAACAATACGGTTCAAAAAACTTTCATTTTCAAGCCGTTGCAGCAGCTGAGAACACACAGTTACCACTTACACTCACGGTATCCGCTCCGTGAACAGTGTTTATTTCTGCAGGAGCAGTAGTTGCATTTTTACCTCTTTTATAAAAGAAATACAAAATATGCCTCTTATACGCGTTCGAAGATTCCATTTTAGTTTTTAACGACGCGTGCTTCTATCCAGGATGAAAATCTCATGTTGGATGCACAATATATCAAAGAAAATATAAATAGTTGCGATATATTCCGCGAATAATTTTTTGTATGCAAAAATCGTACAAGAGTAAAATTATGGGTAAAATACGCACGAACTTATGGACTGACCTGATATATACCAGCTTTAATGCCACACTCCATTCTTGAACCATCTGTGTAGACTATAGAGTCGACGTTGCTTAGTGAGAATCCCTTACTCCATTCCTCCCAAGATGGAAAATGGGTGGCAAAATTCCTGTTGAATCTTAACGTTGGGATGAAATAATCAGTCCTCTCCGAGGTAATAGAGTCTGTCGCAGTAATAGACTGGCTTGGCCATAAGTTTTTTTCTTCCAGCGACCCGCTTCATTTAACCTAAATGCGCTCATGGTTGTCATCTTCTTGATATGTAGATTTACCGGCATAACGTGTGCCAGTGCGTTAAGAGCCTCCCTATACTGTTTGTTTACTAGAGACCCCTCTATTTTTCGGATTACCTCGTGAAGCGCTGTCTCCGTAGATTTGCTTTTGAGCTAAGCGTGTTGTGCAGTTTTAAAAGTTTTTAAAAGGAAGGACGAAAGACTGATTCATGTCCCCTTCTACCTACCTTTGGTATGAAGACGACTAACAAGTTTCCAGCTATTTGGAATATAGCCTAGTTTTAGATACGATTTAAAAGTTTCCATTAGCCATTGTAGAATACTATCAACAGGATCTTAAGGAATATCCCGTCTGGGCCTGGAGATTGAAAGGTGAAAATGATTTCATTGCCCATGCAACTTCTCTTTTGAAACTATTACATCGGTAAGATGGTGTGGGTCATATCGGCTCCGCCGAATTCTCCCAGCACCGCTATCATGAGTGCTACATCCCGGAAAATAAGTATTTAAAAGAAGTTTAGAGATTCTTCTGTCGTAGAAGTCCAAGTACCATTGGCCTTTTGACCCAAGAAACCATTGAATGATCTTTGGACAAAATACGGCTAAACCTCCCAGAATTTCTGATGGATTCGATAGAAGAACAGAAATCTCTCCAGCTCTCTTTCTTGGCGGCCTTGGTTGCCTTCTTGTATTGTATCCGACTTCATCTGTTCAATTGCCAAATACCTGTTGAGTAGCTGAGATAAAAATTTGATTTGGCTTATCTCTTAAATTTGAGAGCTCGTTGCTCCACAAAAGAGGATAGGAGTTTTTGCCATATTTAATTGGACACGACGTTTTGTAGGTCCTACTGAATGTCTTCTCCAATGTTGTGAGCCTACTCTCAATGTTCTGTAAGCCGTCAGCAGCCTTCATTTTGATGACCATAACATCCGATGAGCTATAGGATATATCATAATTAAAAATATGTTTAGATGTTTTTTCCTACAATGCATACATGTCCTGGAGTTACCCTGGGTCCGCGTATAGTACAAGTTGTAGTTTTTGAGAGAGAAGTCGCTTACCTCAGTGCTCCGCACTCTGGGTTCCTGTATCAGTGCGACGTAGAGTCCTCCTCTGATAGGAGTTCAACATAATTTATAAAAATGGTGGTATCGATTTTTTTCATACATATTCAAAATATCACTTACGAATTCTTTGAATTATTTTATAAGTAGTTTTGTTTACTCTAATTCTTATTAATTTTAAACTACTGAGCCTATAAGCCTAAAAACAGAGAATAAAAAATAATTAAATAGTTTATCTGAAAGAAGAAAGTCGGACCCAAGTCGGAGAAACTATCTGATCTCTTAATGCTTGATTCTTAATAAAGTTATTTTTTTGTTATCCGTATGTGCTTTGTAGATATCACAGATGTTACTAGGAGAATGTGCGAAGCAGTTCATGGTAACTTCCCATTCGTAATTCGCTTTCCCATTCGCAATTACCCTTCAAATAATGTAATTTGTCATATAAAATATTTAAATCGAATTACATCATTTGCAAATAATCACAATAACCTTGCAAATTTTTTATTGGAAATTATCGATAATCGAAAATTTATGGATATAAGCTGTCAAACCAAACAAAAGAACAAACCAGAACAAAATTACCAAACATTGAATAATAACAAGAATGGGTGAATTTTAATAATGGCAACGGGAAGAGATATTAAATATATCAAGAACGTTGCTGAGCACCTTAAGAAGGAGACCAAATTTCCCTCTGAGGAACCGTTCAACCTCCATGAGGAGCAGTAGCAGCTAATCTCCTACTGTGAAGTTGTCATTAACCTCTGAAAATTTAGCCTGGAAGAAAGTTAGTCCTTCTGGGAAACAGGCTGCCAGCGTGCAGATGAGCTTTCCTTTAAAAATAATTCCCTGATGAACCGGAAACTTTTTTATAAATTGATAAATTGTACGAACTATTATCGGTTTTAACTCAATTTTTTCTCCATCACCGATATTCGCAGCAAATAATAATAATAAAAGGCCAAAAAGAAAAACAACAAGTAGCGCTGCCAAAGTGAATTACGAATGCGCTATGGAAACAGGGGAATGCGCGAATTACGTGCCGTCGAAACATAGCATAAGTATAGAGAGCCATATCCAGATACACCGTTTACGCAAATACATAAGAAGCATAAAAGAGAGGAAGGATATTGATATAGCTACATTATGGATCGAAATTAATTTTTCCATATGGAGAGTTTCGGGTTTCACTTTATAATAGTAAATTTTAGTCAGAAATATTTATTAATAAATGCAGTTCTGTATGCTCTCCCTGGTGGTTTCTAGGGTGTATCTGCTTTCTGCAATTAATATTCGGGCAGTAGTTGTATAGACATCCGCAACTAAGAAAATATTTTTTAATGTAATTAGTTATGCGGAATTTAATTTAAAGTATAGAACCTACTATACTATACTTTGGAATGTATAGCCTATTATATAAACTATTGTAGAATCGTTAGAAAATTTAATATTTCAGAATTCCTTTTTACGAATTATATATTTATACTTTTGTTATGCCCGAATTTCTAACTGGAGTCAAAAGTATGGATTAATTTGGGTGACCTGCTAGTTATATTTAGTTGGGTAATCTGACTAATGGCGGCCGCCGTAGCCGAATGGGTTGGTGCGTGACTACCTTTCGGAATTCACAGAGAGAACGTAGGTTCGAATCTCGGTGAAACACCGAAATTAAGAAAAATTTTTTTCCAATAGCGGTCGCCCCTCGGCAGGCAATAGCAAGTCTCTGAGTGTATTTCTGCCATGAAAAAGCCTCTCATAAAATATCTGCCGTTCGGAGTCTGCTTGAAACTGTTTTTTTTTTGTTTTTTTTTTTTGGAAGGGCGAATTAGTCACCGGTTCTTCGCCGTAGTCTTTCGAGGGTCCTTAGTTCTTTCATGGTCTCTGCTATGGCATCGCATGCTGCCGTCCATTTTTCCCTGCTTTGAAGTATGGATTGCACGAATGTATCTGGGTCGCAGTTTCCTCCAAATATGCGCCGAAGCTTCGAGCCATAAAAACGCTTACATTCGAAGAATACGTCGTGAATGTCTTTTATTGCTTTTACCCCACAGTAATCGCTAGTGTCATGTCTGAACCGATGGAGTTATGCCTTGACGCATCCATGCCCGGTTAAAAATTGCGTCAGATAAAAATCCACTTCTCCGTGGTTTCTTTCAATCCAACTTCGCACGTCTGGAATGTAGCGATGCGTCCAGCGACCCTTCATTGTATTGTCCCATTTTTGCTGCCAAGTTTGGATACTGGTTTCCCGTGCTACGATGCGTTGCGTTTCATTGTCAGCCAATACTGCAGCTTCGTTTGCCAGTATCTCTATTGGATACATTCCAGCGATAACCTGCGCTGCTTCTTCTGAAACCGTTTTAAAGGCGGAACAAACTCGAAGCACACATAAGTGATATGCTGCCTTTATACCGCGGAAGTAGGGAGGATGTTGCATAGCCATGTGCCAAACAGGAGCACCATATAATAGTTGGTTCTTCACCACGCCTGCTAGAAGTTGGCATCGCCGCTAGAAGTTGGCATTATTCGCGATAAGGCTGCTACAGTTACTGATGCTTTTTTGGTCGCATACTCAAAGTGATTTTTAAAAGATAACCTCCTGTCTATCACTATTCCCAGATATTTAACTTCTGGTACTGTCGTGATGCATGTCAAACTCATATATTCACGTCTCATCACCTGTTATGATACGCTCGATAAACGTTGGCTCCGAGTTCACTTGAACCGATGAATTTTTTGAAAGAATTGACTCGTGAGACACGCTGAGGTCACGAGCTACCTCCCTCAAACTTAAATGATGGTTTTCCAGCACCATTTCCTTAACTTTGTCGACGTTTTCATCCATTGAAGACGTTAATGGGCGACCAGATCGGGGCAAATCTTTCACGACTTCGCGGCCCGCAGCAAAAACCTAAAACCACTCGTAGACCCGATATTTTTTTTTGACAGAATGTATATATATATAAAACTTTTGCTCATAAAACTATGGCGTCTTTTTGGCTAGTTACTTGAAAATTAGAGAATAGTATACCTTGCTGCTTAAATTGAACCTTCCAAAGTTGGACCCACGCTCTTTGAAGGACATTTAATTCACGCACGAGTGCAGTTGACAGCTACGAACACGGTAGGAATCCAAGCTTATTGGTAAAATTTGTTTTTTACTTCGTTCAGTTAATTTCTGCTTCGGAATCAAGCAAAGTGTGGTAGCAACATTGCAATCCATTTGGAAATTTGTTTTATTATCCTTCCAATAGCTTTCTGGTGTACACCATGCAGATTTGCTATAAAGCAGTGCTATTAGTTTAATTTTATTTAGAACTATTAATTACGCTCTTTTAAGATATCAACTCCACTTTGATGGACATTTCTTTCTATGAATCTAAGAGTACCTGTATTATTTCTTTGATTTTCCATTTAAACGCGAATAATGAATTCCATATTGGCTTTGTCAAACCGATACGAGAATAGAACCCACTATCGTCTAATTCAAACGGATTTGCTCTGTTTTTATAAACTTTTGGACTCCTAGGCAATGGGATGATGCTAAAATCCCGTTCAACATATAGCATAAAACAGTTAGCTTTTTCACTAAACTTCTAATTATTTTGACAGTTTGCTATATGGTTTAGTAACAGTTTTCGTTGCTCTAAATTCAAAGTCGACTCTAAGCGAAAAAGCGGGCTATAACATAACTCGACTAGGAATACGATAAAGAATACTTTAAATTACAATATGCTCTAACTTATTTCAAGTCGACTTTTATGTAGCTATGGGTACGTGTCAAACCTAATCGGTATATAGAAAATATAAAGTGGATTGTTCGAGTATTAAGTGCAGTAGAACAAAATGGGAGGAAACTGATTTTTATTTTTATGTAACGGTATATGGTATGTATAGTATACGCTGAAATTTGCCCAACTTGTTAACTCAATGTTATTTAAAGATACTGAAACACGTAAACTCGTTCTCACTTAAAATTCATGCCGAAAAATGTTGCTCCATAAGAAAACTAATTACAAATTAATGCCATTATATATAACTACATACATACACACAAAAAGGGGAGTGCAAATATTCGTAAAACAAAATTACATACATGTTTAAGGAAATTCCACAAATTATAAATTTTCAAATAAAGAGGAATTCTGAAATGCTAGCTTGGGGGGCTGAAGGGTAGGACAGAGGTTTTGGATGCTTGACGTTAAGAAAGAAAGGAGGAAATCGGTAGAAAAATTTAATTAAAAAATAGTTTCGAGCGGTTTCTAACTTATCGTTCTCATAAATAGAAATACAAACGCTGAAGACAGCAAACGCATGCGCACTGTAACTTTTAGAAGTAGTCAGCGAAGGGATGCCAGATTTGTTTAACGAAATTCGATTTAATTTATGAAATATTATTTCGGAAAACATCTTCCTGCACTTTCCATAAGACATTACAAAGAGGAATCATGATTTCCTACTATTATTTTTTCTAAACCTTTAAGTACATAGTATGTATGAGTATATTGTGTGATAGCAGCTTTTTCTGCGAGGAACCAATAAAATGCTTTAATCATCTATTGTTTTAGAAGCACACTTCTGGTACATCCATTTGTAAGTAGGTGTTCAAAAGTGAAATAGAAACTGGAGTTCATATTAAAACAGCTATCTTTAATCATAAAATATTTTATACATCAAACTGTCGGGCCGTATTTTTGCACATACTGACGAAATCTGGCAATCCACGTGTAGAAAAAAATGAATGCTCGAGTGGAATTTCAAACTTAAGCAACCACTCTTGCAATGCTTTCATTGCCAGTACAACCATACTCGTATATTCGTATATCTGTTGGAGAATATTTCACAATACGCGCAAACACACATACCAATGCACCTATGTTGGTGCATTAAGAAAAAGAATTGTTAAAATACTAAATAACTGAGAATTACAGCATTTGTGTAAATTGGTTATTTAAGAAAAATATCACCAATTTAATAATATGTATGCCATGGTAACTAAAAGTGAAAGGTATTGTTAATATTTATTCAGCTAAAAAACAATTATCTTAGGAATGAAATATGCTTGTATCTCAAACTGTTAGACGAGTATACCTATAAGTACTGCCTAAGAACATCAAAAATTTCCCCGAAAATACACCTTTTAGGAAGACTATAAATAACAGAAATATCGTTTTTTTATATACATACCTTCATACATAGTAACTAATTTAATACTCTCTGAGGTTTGACATAGCCTTTCGACCGCTATTATTGTAAAACAAATCGTTTCTATCAATAGTAGTTACGCACAATTAATTTATCCTGTTTAATTTACATATTATTTAATATGTCCACGGTTGTATGTAACAGCGTAAAGGAATCGAGATTAATATAGGCATATATAAACCAAAATGCTCACGGGACGAGAGGAGTGGATTTAGTCCTGTCTGACCCTCCGACCATCCGTCTCTCCCGGCAAGCGATAACTCGAGAAAAAGTGAATACACACATTTCAATGAAATTTAGTACGCATATCACTTGTTTGGCCAAGGTAGTTCGGATAGTATTGAAAATGGTCAAAATCGGTCCATAATTACGAGCAATTCTTATAAGGGGACAGAGGGCGTATACATAGGCCTGCAAGCTATAGTAATGCAACTGGATTGGGCTGAATTTCCCCTCTAATTCCCAATGTAGTGAAATCACTCCGCCCGCGGGATAAACGAAGTAAGAGTTTAGACACCAATATTACATTCTAACAAGACAGTTTCAGTGGAAGTGTTCAACGCCCATCACCTCCTCCTCGACAAAAGTTATATGAGGCAAACCCCATACGTTTCCATGTGTTCCCATTAGGCAGTGGTCGGTGAGGGTATCAACAAATATATTATATGATACTAATAGAAGGTCAGTCAGATTCATGTTGCACCGATTTCTCTGATCATTCCTTTTAGGGCAGACCTGTCTAGTTATCTGACAAATGTGCTAAGTGGCCCGTCTAATGTTGGCTTGCCGGTTGTAAATCGATTGTAAATCGATCTAATCCTGAGCTTGTTTGAGGATAAGGGAATACCCACATAGGCCGCTTAGCTAGCTTATTTAGAAAAGCTCTAATAGCAAAAATTATATAAAACCTATATCCAAATTTCCATATTATCTTAAGCTAAGTGAATGTATTATATATATATATGTATATATATAAGTGAATGTATCGTACAA
The DNA here is from genome assembly GCF_028408465.1 of Anastrepha ludens. NCBI lineage: Eukaryota > Metazoa > Arthropoda > Insecta > Diptera > Tephritidae > Anastrepha > Anastrepha ludens. The sequence goes on from NC_071501.1 coordinate 60,081,378, forward strand.
GACAAACTTTCCTATAAAGCGAACATTTGATTTGTTCAAATCAAAACAATATTTACTGTGTCTCATCTTTCAGTTTTCACTGAAGATTGCTATAACGTTCCGCAATGTTATTCAAATTGTCAATTCAAATCAGAGTCTATAGATTCTACAAAAGAGTTCGACAAGATTTCGAACAAGATTTTAGTAGGAAAACTTACTTGTTTGAGGTTTCCTTCAAACTTTCTTCAGTGAATCTCCAGTAGTATTTACATTAACAAAGCTATGCATGATTGTTATGGATGGTGTTTGCTCGAAATCATTAACTTCTAATTCTGGAGCATATCAAGATAGCTTTTTGGTTCATTTTAAGCGTTAACTAGCATATTAGTGTGGGATATTGTGCACATTTTCTTTTAAAAGATGAATTATTAAAAACCAAAATCTATATTTTCTTATTTTACTTCATATATACATATATACGAGGTGTGTTCAAAAAGTATCGCGAATTTTGAATATTCGCGGGTTACGTATATTCGAATTTCGATTTTTGTGTGACGATATGTTGGTACTCATGTCTCTCACTCATGCCGACGAGTTCGACCATTTTGAATGTTCAGTTAATTGTTGACTGCTGCTTTACTTGCACGTGTTTCGGCTCGTCTTCGATTTTTACCTATTCAAAAAGATGTATAAAATCTTGTGTGAAAAACGAAATTAAGTGCGCGGATGCATTCCGAATGTTGACTTTGTCATACGGAAAAGCTACTTTGGACCAAAGCAACGTTTATTGGTGGTACAAAATGTTCTCAGAAGGCCGAAAAGATGTGAACGCCCGAGCACAACAACAGACGAAAAAATTGATAAGGTGAAGAAAATGGTATTGGCCAATCGTCGAATCACCGTTAGAGAAGTTGCTGAGGACTTAGACATATCGATTGGCTCCTGCTGTTCGACTTTTTCAATGATTTGGGCATGAGACGGGTCGCCGCAAAATTCATACCAAAACTGCTCAATTTCAACCAAAAGCAGCAACGCATGAACGTTGCTAATGCGATGTTAGACTCTGTCCGCGACGACCAAAATTTGCTCCAGAGTGTAATAACTGGTGACGAATCATGGGTTTATGGTTAAGACGTGGAAACCAATGCTCAATCATCTCAATGGAAGCTGCCGCAAAACTCAAGTTCGGTGGAATGTAAAAGTTTTGCTTACCGTTTTCTTCGATTACAGGGGCGTTGCGCATCATGAGTTCTTGCCACAAGGTAAAAGGGTCAATACGGAATATTCCCTGCAAGGTATGAGCAATTTGGGTGAAGCAATCCGCCAGAAGCGCCCGGATTTGTGGAAGAACAAAAATAGGGTCTAGCATCACGATAACGCCCCTGCTCACACATCGTTGCTTGTGCGCGACTTTTTGGGCAAAAACAACACACTGAGGATGCCACAGCCACCGTATTCCCCAGATCTGGCCCCCTGGGACTTTTCCTTGAAGAGGCCCATGAAAGGACGTCGCCACGCTACGATTGATGAGATAAAGACGGCATCGAAGGAGGAGCTGCACAAGATACAAAAAAATGATTTTTCGAAGTGCTTCGAAGATTGGAAAAAACGTAGGGACCCAAAAAGGGTGTAAGCGCTAATTATATACAGTACAATCGTGATAGTCCGACATTTTTTTAATCCGACACGTTCGGTAATCCGACAACCTCATAACGTCTATGGATGCAATTGGCATTATTTTATTTTGATCAGTCGCAGCAGAGCAGCAGAGGGGGATTGTGTTTTGTTTCCCGGTCACAACGTATTTGTCATTAAATTTGAACGACGCCAGTTCTCTCGCGATTTCTGACGGTGTTGATGTGATTTTTTTCTGTCTTTTCGTGTCATTAAATGGAACCTGCGGTAGTCCGGAATATTTGATAATCCGACAACGAGTCGGTCCCGTATGTGTCGGACTATCACGATTGGACTGTACATATATATTGTATGTAAAGGGTGGTTCAGTTTCAAGGGCCGGTGTTGATTTTAAATAAAATACATTTTTTTAGGAAATTATTATCATTTCTCTTTATTATGATACTATTGGTATGGCTCAATTACGTATGGAGCAAAATATCGGTAAAATGGCCGCCGCGGCCTCGGCGGCACTCCTCCATCCGATGGTCAAAATTTTCGCTGAAGCATAATTTAGGTTCTATGCCGTTAATGTGCGGAATTATCTCACCGTTTAGCTCTTGAATTGTTGCTGCCTTACCGACGTATATCTTTTCTTTCAAATAACCCCAAAGAAAGAAGTCCAACGGTGTCAAATCACATGATCTTGGCGGCCAATTGACATCGCCGCGACGTAAGATTATTCGGCCATCAAATTTTGCGCGAAAGAGCAATTGTTTCGTTAGCTGTGGGGCAAGTGGCATCGTCCTGTTGAAACCACATATAGTCCACATCCATATCTTCCAGTTCGCGCCATAAAAAGTTCGTTAGCATCTCACGATAGGGACACTATTCACAGTAACTGCTTGACTGGCCTCATTTTAGAAAAAATACGGCCTAATGATGCCGCCGGCCCATAAACCGCCCCAAACAGTCACTCTTTGTGGGTGCTTTGGTTTTTCGGCAATCACTCTTGGATTATCATTCGCCCAAATGCGGCGATTCTGCTTATTGACGAATCCACTGAGGTGACAATGTGCCGCATCACTGAAGATGATTCTCTTCGAAAATTGGTAATTCACTGTTGCCATTTTCTGCCACCATTCTGACCATTGACGACGCTTGAAATGGTCAAGAGGCTTTAGTTCTTGAGTCAATTGCACCTTGTCAGCGTGTAAGTGCAAGTCTTCATGCATAATGTTCATCAAACACTAGCGTGAGAGGTGCAATTGATGGGCACGACGACGAGTTGAGGTGGACGGCTCTTCAACCACACTATCGCGAACAGCAACAATATTTTCTGCAGAACGAGTTGTACGAGCATGCACTGGTGTTTTCACATCTCCCACAGACCCGGTTTGCTCAAACTTTTGCACAATTTTTCCGATTGTATGCACATTTGGACGATTGAATTGACCGAAAAAATCACGAAGTGCGCGATATGTGTTTTGATTTGAACGTCCGTTTTCATAATAAGCCTAAATAACTTTAACACAGTGCTCGATTGTGTATCTTTCCATGGTTCCAATTGAGTTAGTCTGAAATTGAAAAATGTCAAATAAAATGTGGAAAAACTTGAGGTTTAGGTGTGGTTTATATTCAACATCGGCCCCTGAAATTTAGCCACCCTTTATATAATTACTTAGTCTGAAAGGATTTTGGAGATCAAATTGTGTACAAAAGACAGTCATTTTGGAACCATATGTAAAGAAATTGTATGTATAGGTATGTGGTTCTAAACCTTTATGAATTTAACTTATGGAATTATGTAGCCTGACCTCCCGTGTGAATCCAGAATGTTCCTAAGACCTGAAAGCCTCTGTGACCAGAAAGCATCTGTTCTGACATTTTTAGTCTTAGAGCATATCTTTTTGCTGAGTTTCTAACTACTAGTTTGATTGGATGCTAGTTGAGAATTCTTTCTATATCCATTGATCGACTTGTGCTCATAGCGCCGGCTACGCATATCCCTGCAATCCTTTACTTTACAATCTTTTAACGTAAGTCACTATCGCACGCCGTCCACCATACTAGTGAACCATAGAGCGCTATTGGTCTAATGAGAACCAAGTACATATAGCCAATGTGTGAGCCGAGGAGATAAGCCCCAAGTCTTACCGAGCATTTTTCTGCATGTGTATAAGACATTGGAGGATTTTTTGCTCTTTCTTAGACATTTTACCTCCATGACAGTTTGCTATCCACAAGAATGCCTAGGTATTTGGTCGATGATTTTAGTGTCAACTCAACTTCTCCAAGCCTCGGAGGTGACCAGTTTGGAATCTTGTACTTCCTTGTAAATAGCGCTACGTCTGTCTTACCTGGATTTACTTCTAGTACGACCAGATTCGTCCGCTTGCCGTCAGTTAGTGAACTGGTCAAAGTTTGGCATGACTTTTGAAGTATAAATACAATCCTTAAACATAAAAATCTTAAATCCATTCAAGAGAGGATCCGCAAAGACCAGGAGACTTCTGGGCAAGGCAAATCGAAGAACGAAGTACTAGTCCGATTACACTGTGCAACAAATTCAGGTTAGCAAAAATTAGGTCCATTCTGAGAGTGGCGGGTGAAAATAGAGGCGAAATTAGAAGACCCGTATCGCGCCGTTTTTTTATGTTAGTTCGAATTTTTTTTTAATCGACCTTCGAAGTTCGAAATCGGAGCAAATTGTTTATATGGTTTTTTGGCTATAACTCGTCGACTAATTGATATTTTTTCAATCTGTAAAAGCCAAATTATTGCTAGAGACCTGTGCAACAATTACAATTTTTGAAAAAATTGATTTCGAAAATTTTTGTGGTACTTATGAAACAATATACTGAAAATCGGCATTTGACTGCAAACTTCGAAGGCCGATTAAAAAAAAAATTCGAACTAACATAAAAAAACGGCGCGATACGGGTCTTCTAATTTTGCCTCTATTTTCACCCGCCACTCTCAGAATGGACCTAATTTTTGCTAACCTGAATTTGTTCCACAGTGTTATCATATCGTTTTGAGGAAACATAAAAAACTAAACTCTTATAGGGAATTCTGTAGCGATGTTGAGTTATGTTGCCTATAATTGAACAAACCAGTATTTTTGGCGAAATTAAATGTCACATTCTCCACCACATACCGTTCATACAATTTCTTTACATATGGTTCCAAAATGGCGTAAAGAGTAGGAGCGGCTGTCTTTTGTCCACACTTTGATCTCCAAAATCCTTTCAGACTCCCTAATTATGTACCATATAGTATATACAGGGTTTGATTGAAAAGTAATGAGCCTTATTTTTTTTTAAGCAGTTTTATTAAATATTTTGGCTTATACAACTAATATTCTTGAAAATAGGACCCTTGAGCGTCAATACACCGCTGGTAGCGGTCCTTCCACTGCAGGAAACATTTTTTAAACTCATCTGGCGGAATCGCCTCAATTCGGCTGTCACAGTTTTTTGGATCGCCTCGATGGAGTCGAAACGCCTCCCCTTCAGCTTTCTTTTCAGACGCGTGAACAAGAAGAAGTCCGGAGGGGACAGGTCTGGGCTGTAGGGAGGGTGGGGAAGCACCGGAACCCCCATCTTGGCCAATGCAGAGGTAGCCCAATGGTTTCGGTACTCGTTTTGTTTATCTTTACGCAACATTTGATCGAGTAACGTTGCTCCAACGATCGCTGCATTTTCGCCACTGCAAAATCCTAACACACTTTTAAAACAGCTTTCACGTGTGGAGCGATGTTGACTGCACCGCTGTTGCCAGCGAACTTTGACCGGTTTCTAGTGGAAGGGGAAGGTCCAACGATCATTTTCCCCCAACAGCCGATTCGGTTGATCACTAGGCAGACGCTCCGCGCGGGAAGGCTGGTTACTTTTCAATCAAACCCTGTACATATAATTAGCGCGTACACCCTTCTTGGGTGTGGTGGGCGCGTATATGCTATTTGTGGCGTGTTCATTGATGTTGTTCCACAAATAGAGGGACCTACAGTTTCAAGCCGACTCCGAACGGCAGATATTTTTATAAGGAGTTTTTTCATGCCAGAAATGCACTCGGAGGTTTGACATTGCCTGCTAATGGGTGACCTCTATTAGAAAAAACTGTTTCACCGAGATTTGGACCTCCCTCTGAACCGAATGGTAGTCAAGCACCAACCTATTTAGCTACGGCGGCCGCCCCTAAGGACTACCTTTAAGTATTTGCCCTTAGAAGACAGTTGTAGCGCTACTCCTTTTAAGGTGGGTAGTAACAGGCCTACCATATTGCGCTTCCTAGTGAAAAGTAACAAGGTCGTTTTTATACCGAAAGACCATGCAATTCGCACCAATGATGAATCTTGTACAGGGCTACCTGCATTTTATTGCATATAGCTACAAGTGGCCGTACTGAGATTAGTACGCACACATCATCCGCAGATTGTTAAGAAAGGAGACCACAAAAAAGCACCAAAGTGTGGGATAGATTGCACTGCTTTGGGGACAGCTCTTCTTAACCTCAGCCTTGACTCCTTCATCGTTTCCTTCATCATCTTTGATAGCATAGAGTGAATCCATCTGACAATGATATCTTCTACTCGAAGATCTAGATCTTCTGCTTTAGAAGAGCACAATACAATCAAAACTAGCATTGTCAAAAGTTCTTTCAATGTCCACAAACACACCAAGAGTGTAGTCTCTTGTTTCCAAACATTTTTCGATTATGCTGACACACTCGTGTAGATTTTCCACTTTGGTTAGCGTATTGTCTGACATTGAGAGGGTTGCAACTTAGAATCCTTTTCCTAATGTGCTTCTCGACCATTCGTTCCAGACATTTAAGCGTAAACGATGTAAGGCTTATAGGTATTCAACTTTTTGGTAAAGCATAGTTGTCTTTGTCTGGCTTTGGGACAAAGACAAATTTCACCAAATTCCACGATTGGGGAACATAAGCGTACGCAAGGCATGCCGTAAAGATTCTTTTCAGAACCTTCATTAGTTGTTTTCTGAAACGCTTTGGGTCCTGGGGACTTAAAGTTTTCGAATGATGCGAAGGCGAACCTTATCGTTTCCTCGTTAACTATCGTACATGAAATGAACCAATCATGTCTGTACTTATACTGGCATGAACGGATTGATCGACGTAACTTTGGCCAACAACACTTGAAAAGAGAACATTGTTTCTAATCAATACTCTATCTTGGCTGCAACTAAGTCTTGACGAAAAAATTGTCTTAACAAAATTCATTCGACCGTTTTCTGGCATAATAATACACGGGCGAATCTCTTCCTCTTTATAAAGTTTCAGGGGGTCAAAGGGGTCTACTACTTTATATCTCCCAAGTCCTGTATTTGCCTTTTGGACACCCATGGTTCTTGAATTAAAATAATGTGAAAATTTGTGTGCAGTTTCGCATGGCTGCGGCATAAAAGACCCGTAGCTGCTATGCTGTGCTGCAAGTTAATCTGCGTAAATGAAATGTTGAGTGTCATAGGGACAGTCATAATTTAATGTTACACATTGTCCATGTCTGAATCGAAAACAGTAACGAGTACCCTTCCAAAATTCAGATATGGGCGCATCCCATACCTAGACCGTATGACCTTCAACGATTCTGGGTACACACCAGGAACCAGGTGGGAAAAGTTTCCATATTTGGAACCCATTCCTACCTTAGTATATTGGCACGATCTTCAGTGCGTCATATCCACTCCTTTGTTTAAGGTATGGAGCTTGAAAATGATCGGATGCGTCTCCCTTACGGGCCCAGGGATCAGCATGGTCACCCCTCATCTGTGTTTGAATTTTGTTCGTTTGATGGATGACAAACGTACACCCTTCAAATGCTGGCTTCGCAGCGTCAGTTTTAGTCAACTATCCGAACGATTGAGAGTTTGAGCATTGTACCTTGAAGATACCGTGCTCGACTCTCATTTGCTCAAATCTCGGAACATCTTTCGACTTCTTTAGCCTTCAAAACGAGGCTCTCGACAAAGTCCAATTGCTTTTATGACAATTGGCTTATCCATCGCCACAAATTTCTACTATCATACCGCTCCTGCAGCATATTTACCTTCGACAGATGATAGTGAATCACCAGGCGGACTCGGTTTTGTGCTCGGTCCTACACCTTTAGCTTCTGCAGCACTCGTTTTTCTGGGTTTGTTGGTACTACCACCAGAAACTTGATTGCTGCAAGAGACTCCTCTTGCAGTCACTGTAACCTGTTGTTTAAGATTGATTATTTGTGATTCAGGTTTGCTGTTCTTTCTCCTTTTCTTCTTCCTTTTACAACCGCCATTGCCTCCCCTGCCAAGTTGACCAGATCCGATGGGGCATCACCAGATCTGTTCCTCTTGACAGCTTCGGCTACAGGGGGGCCGAAAGGAGAAGAGCCGCAGCTCCATTTTGAGTCGTAGTTGGCATAGCTTCATTTGCCGTAGCCATAGCTCCCACTTGTCTCGCCTTCTTTGCGTTCCTCTGCCTTTGTCGCTTTCTCTGCTCTTTGGACAGCTTTACTCCGGTATCTGGCTCTGAGTGCGAACTCGGATTAACCAAAGTCCCCGAAACTGGTGCCAGGACGGGAACCAATTTGGTTTTCTCGGATGTGGTGGCATGACAGGCAGGGGTTACCTGCGTAATATCTATATTTGCTCCCACCAATTGGCCTCCCGGAATAGACGCTTTCTCTATAGCCGTTAGAGCAATGGTACTTTTCAGATTTGTATCCGAATCAACCATATTACTTCTGTTAATAAAAGAAATCGTCTGAGCACTGAGACGTAAATGAGCTGTTCCAGCCTCTCCAGAATCAGCTACAGGATTGACAGGGGTGAATTGCACTTCCATAGTTTTCACTGATTCCACTGAGTCAAGCCTGCCGACGATGCACCTCAATAATGACAATCTGGAAAAACAGAAGATAATTATAAAATAATATGAATTTTGAAAACCAGGTGCGACCTTATACATCTTGGAGGACACAGAAATTAAAACTGTACACTTTGTAACTTGAACGATTTAGAGAGCATAAGGCATTTTTTAGGAAGGTGCCCATTTTTAAAAAGAGTCCCATATATTTTGGAAAGCTTTATTTCAGTCATGAAGAAATTATTAATAGGTACTTAAAATGGAATTGGTTCATTTGAATGGGACTGTCTTGTTTGGTATATCACTGATGCTTTAAAAGCTATAAGCTTAATTGCAAACAAATATTATTAAAAACGAAAAACAAAAAATGTTTATGTGTAATAGGTATCGCATTTTGATGAATATTTTGTCGTAAATTCTTTATTATTATTATGTTATTAGAATCATTGGTATTGCCAAATCAAAATAAAGTAAAGAGTTTATCTGTCTATCTCATCATATTGGGAGTCTCTGCTGGTGTAGGGAGGCTTTTATCGATGCTAGCCTTAACGCTATGTAGTTTGCGACTAGGTGGTATGGAATGGATGCAGCAATCATAAGATGTATTCACTTCCTGTTATCTAGAAGAGTGCTAGCTTTACAAACTCAACGTCTGTACCCCGGCCAGAGTTAGGGAGAGGTTGTCTTCAAAGCGGAGTAATCTCATCTAGTAGTGTTTGGTAGTGAACTCATTATGAAATGCAATACTTATTTCACGTCCAAGCTTACGCGGATGATATTTGTGCACTAGCATTTCAGTAAAATCTCCCTAGTCTTGTTCACGCGGAAAAGTGTTTGAAGGCATGAAGCCTGTGGAAGTGAAATATCTAGAGGTAGCTCTGATGTTGGAGAGCATCGTACGAGCCGCAGAACTTAATCGCTCAGGCACAATATTTTATAAGAGCGTACAATTGTTGGCGTATGCCGATGATATCGATATCATCGGCCTTAACAACCGCGCTGTTAGTTCTGCCTTCTCCAAATTGGATAAAGAGGCAAAGCGAATGGGTTTGGTGGTGAACGAGGACAAAACGAAGTACCTCCTGTCTTCAAACAAACAGTCGGCGCACTCGCGTATCGGCACCCACGTCACTGTAGACAGTTATAATTTCGAGGTTGTAAAAGACTTCGTTTATTTAGGAACCAGCATTAACACCGATAACAATGTCAGCCTTGAAATCCAACGTAGAATCTCTCTTGCCAACAAGTGCTACTTTGGACTAAGTAGGCAGCTGAGCAGTAAAGTCCCCTCTTGATGAACAAAACTAACACTCTACAAGACTCTCATCATGCCCGTCCTAACGTATGGCGCAGAAGCTTGGACGATGACAACATCCGATGAAGCGACGCTTGGAGTGTTCGAGAGAAAGATTCTGGGCAAGATTTTTGGACCTTTGCACGTTGGCAACGGCGAATATCGCAGACGATGGAACAATGAGCTGTATGAGCTTTACGACGGCATAGACATAGCGCAGCGAATAAAGATCCAGCGGCTTCGTTGGCTGGGTCATGTCGTCCGAATGGATACAAACGCTCCGGCTTTGAAAGTATTCGGTGCGGTACCAGCTGGTGGTAGCAGAGAAAGATCAGGTGGAGAAGGACTTGTCTTCACTTGGTGTGTCCAATTGGCGCCGGTTACCACGAGAAAGAAACGGCTGGCGCGCTTTGTTGAGCTCGGCCAAAATCGCGTAAGCGGTTATCGCGCCAATTAAGAAGAAGAAGCTCTGGAAAACTCACGTGGAGCTGAAGGTAAATTGACCGCTGAAAGCTTTAGGACAGTGTCGGAGATCCTTTAGTAACACATGCAGTCTGAGATCGGCCATTTTATTCTGTGTGTATATCTGGACATTAAGCGCGCCATGAGGTCAGCGATAGGCTACAAAAGTTTTGTTGTATATACCTTCTCCAAATTCGCCCAAAATCGCTTAAGCGGTTATCGGACGAAACAAGAAGAAGAATGCCTAAATCGACACTTAGGTTAAGAGAATCTTTTTACTTCGCCACTAACAGCAAGGGTCACACACAAATATTAGAGGAATACCCCTTCTTACATCAAACAACAGACTTTTGTAGCTCATTGGAGCTGCACTTAAATGCCCCCTTTACCACAACTTTCCCAACGAGAGAAAATTGGGGCAATGGGGCAATGGACAATAGATGGGAGTCAGTATCTATACTGATGGTTAAAAAATCAATGAACAAGTAGGCGGAGACCTTCACTCTGAGGAAATGAGTGCCAACATTTCCTTCCGGCTACCGGATCATTGTAGCTTATTTCATGCTGAAATTCTGGTTATCAGGGGAAGCCTGTGTATCTTAAACAAAAGGGGTTTTCACTACAAGAGAAATAAATAAATATATATTCAGATAGCCAGCGGCCCTGAAAGCATTACAATCACCTAATAATAACTCGAAGGCAGTAGAAGAATGTATCGCCGTTTGGCAGAACTATCACAGTACTTTACAATAAACCTGCTTTGGATGTCGGGTTACAGCGACATAGAAGGTAACTACGAAGCAGTTAAACTAATAAGATTGCGTACCACATAACGAATCCCACAAGATAAAGCGAGCATACCTCTAGCAACTTGTAAGCTACTAATATACAAACACACCATCAAAGCTGCCAACGTATTATAGACTCTATGCCTGACCTGTTCAATAAGTAGGATGATGTGGCTAGAATGCAACATGGGCCACACAAACCGACTGTTGAAACTGAACAGGAAGAACGGCGGAAATTTTTTAGGGCTCTAACAGGGCACTGTCTTACAGGCAGGCATGCCAGCAGACTAGGAGGACCCTATAACGAGCCAAGCGGGTCGGGGAAAAGAATACGTCCGCGGTAAGCCATTACTGTCGTAAGAGGCGACTAAAATTCGGTTGAAAAGGAAGGGGGCTGGGCTCGAAAGGCCTCACATACCTCGAGAGACTCCAATGGAGATCTTTGCTCCTTCAGGAGCGGACCACTAATTTGGACTCTAACTTACCCTGGGGGACGGCAGGCTGCGTACAGCCGGACGGCCTGTAGCATCAGGTTAGTTAGAAATAAGTTTTTAACAAATAAGCAACCCCTGACAAAGAGCGGCAGCGGTATAAAAGCTAGCATGTCCTATAAGATTTCTGTGTCAAAGGTGAGCGAAGTAAACTATAGAAAAATCCAGGCGAACTTATATTGGGAGGCTTCCTGGTCAGCGTCTGTTTCCCATGTAAGGAGCGGCCTCAGCAGCCCCCGCCCCGATAAAACTCTGGCAGAGCCTCAGGATACGTTCGACACCCATCGCCACTAATCTGGCCGTGCAGGTTCGGTTGACATTGTCCTGATTAACACCAGCCTGACTCTGAATGCGTGCACTCATAAGGTACCGCATCAACCCTGGCGTGGCCTCCCTGATTTACATAGATAACCCCGTGATTTTTCTTTTACAAACTATTTAACAAATTATAAACTAACGAACAATTTGGATTTAATTTTGTATAATGGAAATACATTTAATAATGCATACCGAAATTACGATCGGCTACAATTCAGCACTTGCACTAGACAATAAGGTGCTTATCTACAAATTCATTCTGAAACCGATATAGACGTACGGAGTTCAGTTATGGGGCTCAGCTGCAAAATTAAATCTGGAGATTATGCAAAGATTTCAGTCAAAGGTGCTCCGCATGTGTGCCAATGCGCCATGGTTTGTGCGAAACGAGATATTGCACCGTGACGTGAAAGTTACGACAGATTTCGAAGAAATAAACAACCTCAGCCAGAAATATAACAACCGACTTGCCACTCATCCGAATAACCGAGCGAATAACATTTCTACTACTACTCTTCAAGGTTAAAACAACGTCAGCCTATCGATTTAATGCAAAGATTTAAAAGGTAAAATACGTAAATGCAAAAGTTATAAAATTGTACTATAACATATAACTTAATAAAATACTTATTAATTCCTTTTTTTTGTAAAGAGAGGACTATGTCCTCTATGTATTTATTATAATTTTTATTTTTTGCCGGAAGACTATGTCTTCTTAGTCGGACTGTTGACTTATTAATAATTTGGTTTCTTACTAGCTACTTAATATTAAATGTCGAACAGCAATCATCACATTGAATGCATTATAGCTCACAATGCAACGTGAGCTGTTTGAGGTGCACTCAATGCAAACATGTCGTCAGCACTTTAAGTAAATATTGTGAGAAAGGTAGATGATTAAATTTGGCACAAACGGAAATGTGTCAGCAATTAAATTGCAGCAAGGGGGATTGAACTTTACTAAAATAAAATAAAAAAATTGTAGGTAAAAATAGTACTTAGTCGTATTGTTATTGTTATGGCAGATTGTATGCAATAAATGAAAATCAAAAAAAAAAATTAAATACCAGTCTAACGGTTAGACGCGATAGAAGTGCCTTCCGTAAAACAAACTGAGAGAGAATGAGACGAAAGCAGCATTAGGAGCGGGATAATTATAGGTTCATTATAATATTGCTATAAAGCTCATATTTTATTTTCTTCATTTTATTATTATTCATCCTCAATGATTTAAATTTCAACAAATGATACGAGTGGCTTATGATAGCTAAAATATGATACAAATGCTTTGGTTTCGATGTTGTCAACATATCTTTGAAATACCACGTCAATTGTTGTTTTTGATCGTGTTGTCGATTCAGTGCGATTGTTACACATTTTGTTGAAGTCTTTGCGGTTTTTTTAGTTTTATTTTCTTTTTGTTTTTTTTTCTGTCGATATTCACGACACTTTTCTGCATTATTTTTCGGCATAATTGCGGTAAATATTTAAATATGAAAATATTTACGAATATAAAAATACGGGCGCAATACAGCACACGCGGTTGCTATTATGAGCGTCGTAATGCGTATATTACACAGACGTACTAACATACACACAAACATTTGTAGGAGGCTTGGTCTAAGCAAGTATTAGGTAGTGTAGTATAGGTATACATAATGCCTTCTCGCTCACCGTGGCTCCGTAATACGCAGGCGCGCACACATACGTACTAGCATACATACAAACATACATACGTATGACGCTTGAACTAAACACCAAAGCAAGTAATAGGCAGTGTAGTATACATACTACAATACTCACTATACTAGCGTGGCTCAGCAGTACGCAGCCACACACATATATGTATGTCAACATATAACGCGACACTACGAAGCTTTTTCGTTTCATCGAGTCTCAAATCACTCACAATGATTCTAAAGAAGTTTTCACTTAAAAAAAAAAACAATAATGCAAAGGAGAAGTGAGCTTCTGCGTGAGATGGTGCGGTTTTTTGTCATTTCAGCCTTTTCCCCCCATTTACCGGGGTCAATTAGGGCAGAGGCTTCGCTATTTACATGATGGCGTAATCTTTCCATATGAGACTCAGCGTTTCTGTTGATCGAAGGTGCAACTGATTCGATACCACGGCCGCGTTTGGTATTCTAGTTGTGAACGTACCAAGGTGCATTGACAGTGCATCGCAATACTATACTTTGGAATCTTTGTATTGATTTTATATTGGTGTAGCTTGAGCAGCCCCATAGCTGGATCCCATAGATCCAAATTGGCTTAATCACCTGCTTATATAAAAGAATTTTATTTTATAAGGATAAGGCTTATTGGTTGCCTTCTTTTTTCTTTTTAACGTGAGCACTCAATCTAAGCTTGGTATCTTGTGTCATAACTAATTATGATATTTGGCGGTGTTGTGGTGCGGGATTTTCGCACCGTTTATGTGTAGTGGTAGATATTTGATCTTCTTCTGTGTCAAGTCTATTTGAACTGATTTCGTTTCGAGAATCCGGTGGCCTCGTGTTATTCCAAACCAGCATTTGCTTAATTTGACCAACGAATTCCCCATTGAGCTCATTATCAAACGCTGATGATTTGGCTGGATAGGCCACACTTTGCGCAAAGATGCCGTCAAAGTTTGCAGGGCTCTGTGATGGAATCCGTACGGTACAAAGAACCGTGAAAGACCAAAGACCTTCTGGCGATGCATGGTGAATATGGATCTATTAAACTCAAACTCTACCTGAAATTCCTTAAAACAACTTGCTCACAATCGAAATGATTTCAATAATTTTGTTCTGGCCTTACGCCCCAACAGGAGCTAAAGGAAACTATATATATATACGCCAGTTAAAAGTTTTTCGATTGAATCAATCAGAGTTTCTGCAACAGCATCAAAACGCACGCCACAAATAGGAAGAAGAGCTCGGCCAAACACGAAAATAGGGTGTCAGCGCCAATTGTATAGGGGTTTTCAGTAAGAGCGCGTTTTTTATTATCGAGTTTGAACATATACATTTAAGTATGAAATTCGATTTCTTTTGCATGACCACCGCGTGCACGTTTTACGAAGTCCAATCGTTGAACCCAATTTTCGACCACTCTTTTGCATAAATCGGCCGAAATTCCAGCAATTTCGCGTTCAATATTGGCTCTGAGCTCACAAATCGTCGCCGGCTTGTTACTGTAGACTAATGACTTCACATAACCCCAAAACGGGCTTGTTAAATGGACGTAATGCTCTTAAAGTAGCAGCAACAGAACGATTATTTTCATAAAAAATTTGCACGATTTGCAATCGTTGCTCAAGTGTGTAGCGTTCCATGATGAAATGTATACTAATGAAGTTTACAAATGACAAGCGAAAAATAAAAAATATTGCGTCGTTCGCCCTCCCTATCGGAAAAAAGTTGAAGCGCACCTATTGAACAACCCTATATATACATAATATTGTTTTGGCAGAGGCGCATTTATTTTGTTGAGGAGCCCACCACGGCAAACTTTGTTAAAGGACTTAGACACGTCCAGAAAGACAGCAGAGCACACCCTTTTTCCTTAAAGGCGCTTTCAATGATGCGAGTAATTCTGTGCACTTGATCAGAGGTAGAGTGTTTTGGTATAATATTTCTGTGATCAATATTTATGTTGAGGCGTTTGGCTAAAAGCTTTTCCAGCAGTTTTTATATAATTGGTAGGAGCAAGATAGGTCGATAAAATGTGCAATCTTATTCTCGTGTTGTGCCGTTATTTTTTGTAATATTTGTTGTAAGGTGCTAGCGTATTCCGAGTGAGTTTTCTTTTACTACCTGTGAAAATATTGGTTTTTTAAGTAATGCAGTATTGGTGTGTCAAATTATTTTGCGAGGAAGGTTTTTTGAGCAGCTTTCTATAAGCTTTTTATTTGTATTTTTGTCTTGAGTATTGCTTATTTAATTTATTTTTGAGCCAGTTCGTTGGTCACGTATCTTCCGTAGCTCGCAGGATGGGCCTCGCCACAATTGAAGTATTTCGGTTGTTGATGTTTAGACTTTTGGACATTTAATCGTTTTATGCTTCCCTGAGCATTTGACAAACCTTGGATGTTTGCCACAATAATTTTGCCTGTGTCCATACGGCGGCCGCCGTAGGCGAATGGGTTGGTGCAAGACTACCATTTGGAATTCACAGAGTGAACGTAGGTTCGAATCTCGGTGAAACACCAAAATTAAGAAAAATACTTTTCTAATAGCGGTCGCCCTTCGGCAGGTAATGGTAAACTCCGATTGAATTTCTGCTATGAAAAAAGCTCCTCATAAAAATATCTGCCGTTCGGAGTCGGCTTGAAACTGCAGGTCCCTCCATTTGTCGAACAATATCAACTCGCACACCACACCGCCATATAACTTTACGGAATTAAAAATGCTATAAAAAAGAAACTACTCAATATTTTTCCAAACAGTTTTTTTTATTTTGAAGTACAATCTTTCCGGTTAATGATGGAACACAACTTCATTCATATGACTGCCTCGGCTAGCCATACACCATCCCATACGATCGGTCCAATTTTTCAACACATTTTCGATTGTATGCGGCTGTATTTCCGCTATGATATAGCGTATGTTGGTCTTCATTGCATCAATTGTTACTGGTTTGTTGGCATACGGGTGTACGAACGGTTTTTGGTCGGTCACGCGTTGGTTTGTCAATAAGCAACCCAGTTTCTCTTACTTTTTTCGCAAAGTAACGCATATACGCTTCATTCGGTGCTTTTCTTCTTCCCATTGCCGTACGTAATTTTCGTACACATTCTGCAACATTACCATGATTTTCAAAGTAATGTCGCAATATTTCCCAGCGTACTTTGAGCGTATACACAACCATTTTCGTTCAGCGGAAGAATAAAACTAATTTTCTGTCAAGTCAGATGATAGCTAAATGTTACCATTTTTCAAATAATACCTAATTCAAATCCGTAACGATAGATGGCGGGCCCTATATACATATATATACGGCTGGCATGATTTGCATTGTGGTATGAGTTTTTATTGCCTCACAGCTTGAACAGTGACAACATATTGTAAAATTCTTTTTATTTCATGTATTTTCTTGATGTTTTCACATATTTCTAAAGGCTCCTTAGTTTTCTATTTTAATTTATTCACTGCGTTGACGGCTTTAAGTCCCTTGTTTAGAAGATATGTTTTTACTTCTCCTGGATCTCTCTCGGATTTTCTTCTCGTTTAGCTCGAAGGATACTGCATTTCAGGTGATACTTCAGCCTTCCTTTTCTTGCTTGGCGTTTTTTCAGGATCCAATCCATCTCTCATTTCATATTTTACGTTAGTATCATTTTGTGGAGGAGTCATATTAATCATTTTAACGTTTTGATTTCTGTTTGGAGTAAATCTAACTAATATTTTGATTCCATTCATATTTTTCCATATTTTTTAGTTGATGTACCAACAATGTACTTATTATGTTTAGATAGTGAAGTAAATTATTTGCGATAATTTCATAATTTTTTGCTGGAGCCCACCTCCAGGTGAAGGCGTTCGGATATCTTGCATAATTTATGTAACGCCGGAATTGACAACTTGCCGGCAACAATAGCGCAGTATTTGTGCAACAGAGTAAGCTGCTTTGTTTTGTGCGGATTTTGTTATTTATATAAATTTAGTTATTTACTTACTTACATATTTGCACTACAATGTTAAATAATAGTTCACAATGCACTGTTTACTGGGAGGTTGTTCGGTGATCACAGTTTACATACCGACCGCTATCTTAGGCTTGTGGAACCTTAACAATCTTTACGGTCTTCGTATACTCCCCTGACAGTATTGAAATCAACTACAAGCGTCCAGGACATATCTTCGCTAAGTGCACGTACACCAAATCTTCCTGCTATTGTACTTTTTGGTTACTGATTTACCGTCGCTGCCCAAGAAAACGACGTCATCGCTAAAGAATATGCAAACAAAGAGAAGGGAAATTACTTGTTTGTGAAACTACCACAGGCAAGAAATTATGCACACACACACTTTGTTGCAACGGCGTCATCCACATAAAAGCGCGTAGAACTGCATTTGGAGGTATTTTTATAATTCGTGCTTTGACAATTTAACACGCCGCATTTCATTTTCATTGGCTTATTTAATTTAAATCTTCAAATCACAATATTAACATACTATTCCCTGAATGTTCAATATTGGCACATTTAATTTCTCTTCCTCTTGCTTGTTTTGTATTATTATGGTGTATGATGACACCGGCTGTCGAAATCGCGACATATCGTCTTGATCGCTGCCTACATTGCATGGATTTCGCAGCTCTCGCACATTGCATCTATTCTGCCTTCGCTTTCTTTTTCATGCTGCGGTTGTAGCCAGCGTCATTGTTTAACCACATCTCGCTTTGAGTAACCCAGTAGTGTATCGTATCCCATTTTCGTAACCCAGCAGGTATTCGATCACACATTTACATCACTGTACTTAACCCTGAGTTTAGAAGAGTGCAAACGAAAAATTTGTTAAACATGTAGAAGTGTCCCAATAGCAGAAAGAGTTCGCAGTGGGAGACTTCTTCGACATTGAGGGTGCTTTTACTTTTCAAGACGGATAAAAAATATACTTTATTGACTGCCTGGCAATCGAAGAAAACATTCAACATCACCTTCACGGTACTTTTTAATCATAAGGTATTTGACAACTTCAAATATGCGTATTAGCTCGGCAGCAAAGCTTGAACTGCAATAGGGACGAAAGATTATTTTTATTTTTCCGTATGTATTATTGTAGCTAGTTGCAGATTTCATTTCTGAGCCAAATTTCCTGAGTAATTTCGTTCAATTTGTTTCAAAACATTATTGGAAGAGTCTCATCTTCTCTAAAGGAGGTCAGTTTAGTGTTTATTGTAACTTGGTTTCCTTTGAGGGGATTTTGCCAATTTTGGCTATAAAGTCCATTGGAATACCTAATTGTCTTGCTATATTTATTATTCTGTTTAAACAGGGTGTTAATTTATTTATCTTCTTTTGTGTTGCTTTGGAGATAAGTGCGAATAGGAGAACGCGATCGCTGATTAAAAGAGATTTAGCAAATTTGCGCGGTTGTATTGCTGGAATGTTGGGTATACTTTATTATCGAGCGCTTCCTTTGACCAGTATTGAGCGAATTCATGAACTATTTTGGATCTATTAGTAGTCATATTTTCATTCATTATGTTCGTTATTCGTTTATTGAATGATTGACGCTTTGTAGTATACACATACAAATTGTGTATTTCCGAAGAAATATTATTTTTTTGGTGTGTTTTAAGAGTCACTGTAAATTAGTAATTTAGTAAGTTAGGATGGTTCCAATGTCAACGCAAGTGGAGAAAGTTAATGATCGCCATTCACTTGGGAGTATCCAGGACGATTCTTCTGCATATGGTTCAAGCAGCTCCCAACGTCCGGGATTAGCCCACGTATCCTCTGGGTAGCTTCCGAATACCCGTTCGGGAGTGAGCTAAAGTGAGAAGGCAAAGCATTCCAGGATAGCTGGTTGTGCGCTGGGTTTGGGACTCGACAGTTAAAAATCCCCCTAATGAAAAGACTATCAAAGCCTAGGATGAGACCTCCCTATACTGATGACGACCCCTGCAAACGAACTAAGGAATATGATTTGAGGCATGCACCTGGAATGTCCGGTCCCTTAAAGGGGAAGGTGCCTCTGCCCGGCTGGTTGCTGTTCTCGTGAGAGTAAAGGTTAACATCACTGCCATTCAAGACATGTGATGGACCGGACAAGGGGAGAAAAACATAGCACTTTGTCACGTCTACTACAGTTAGCATGTACAGGAGTGCAAATTCGGTGTTGGATTTGTTGTGGGAGAGAGACTTCGTCGCCAAGTACTGTCGTTCACTCCGGTAGACGAGCGTCTCGCAATAATCCGCGTCAAAGCGCGATTTTTTAACAT
Source organism: Anastrepha ludens (assembly GCF_028408465.1). NCBI lineage: Eukaryota > Metazoa > Arthropoda > Insecta > Diptera > Tephritidae > Anastrepha > Anastrepha ludens. Next base: position 60,101,126 of record NC_071501.1, read on the forward strand.
CTCGCTAATTTGCGCCCACGCCCCGGCGGAAGAAAAGGACGAGGCGACCAAAGATTCCTTCTATGAGCGCCTGGAACGTTTCTATGAGCGCTGCCCCCGGCACGACACAAAAATCGGGTTTGGCGACTTGAACACGAGGGTCGGCAAGGAGGGAGTTTTTGGTCCCATAGTCGGAAATTTCAGCCTGCACAACGAAACATCCGGTAACGGACGGAAGCTGATCGACTTCGCCGTGGCCCGAAATATGGTAGTCTGCAGCACCAGATCCCCGCATAAAAAAAATTCACCAAGCCACCTGGCTGTCTCCTGATCGGAAAACGCGAAACCAGATCGATCATGTTGTGATGGATGGAAGACACGCTTCTAGTGTATTAGATGTAAGTACGATCACAGGACCCAACATCGACTCAGAACAATACCTTGTTGCAGTCAAATGGAGCAAAATTTCTCGTTCTCTACGTACCACCGCCGAAGAAGAAATCAGTTTCCGGCGAGCCCGAAAAAACAGTCGGTACGACGAGGAATGTCATGCTGCCGCAGAACGAAAGGATGCCGCATACAGAGCCACGCTGCGATCGGGCGCAACGCGAGCCATGTGGGATCGCCACAGATAACTAAGAAAGGAAGAGAGACGTATTATCTGAAAGAAGAAACGAGAGGCCGAAATACGTGACTGCGAGGAGCTTGAGATGCTGGCCAACAGGAACAACGTCCAAAAATTCTACCAGAAAGTTCGGCGGCTTACAGAAGGTTTTAAGACCGGGGCGTTTTCCTGTAAAAACAGAGACGGCGATCAGGGGACTGACATCCAGAGAAATCTTAAATTATGGAGGGAAAACTTTTCGAATCTGTTAAATAGTGATAGCTGCGCATATCACAGAGTATGTGAATATCCCGACGCCCCTATCGTTGACGACGAAGTTGTCGTCCGCTACCCGACCATGCCGAGGTGAGAATATCGATAACGCAGCGAAAAAACAACAAAGCCACGGAAGCCGACGGACTGCCATTCAAACATGGCGGCGAGCAAAATATGGTCGGATGAAAGCATGGCTGCCGATGGGAATTTAAGTGTGCTCTGCCCAATCCATAAGAAGGGTGATCCTGCAATCTGCGCCAAATACCACGGGGTTAGTCTTCTAAATATCGCCTATAAGGTTCTAACGAGCGTATTGTGTGAAAGGCTGAAGCCCACCGTCAACCAACTGTTTGGACCTTATCAGTGTGGCTTTAGACCTGGAACGTGTACCACCGACCAAATATTTACAATAAACCAAGTCTTGAACAAAACGCATGAAAGGAGAATCGACAGATAACGAAAAGGAGTTTCCTGTATGCCGCGATGTCTGAATTTGGTATCTCCACAAAACTAATGCGCCAATGCAGGATGACGTTGCTCAACATCAGCAGTGCCATTAGAATTGGGAAGGACCTCTCTGAGCCGTTTGATACTAAACAAAGTTTCAGACAGGGTGACTCGCTGCCATGTGACTTCCTTAACCTGATGCCGGAAAATATCGTGCGAACCGCAGAACTTAATCGCTCAGTCACAGTTTTTTATAACAACGTACAATTGTTGGCGTATTCTGATAATATTGACATCATCGGCCTTAACAACCGCGCTGTTAGTTCTGCCTTCGCCAAACTGAATAAAGAAGTAAAGCGAATGAGTCTGGTGGTGAACGAAGACAAAACGAGGTACCTCTTGTCATCAAGCAAACAGTCGGTACACTCGCGTATCGGCACCCACATCACTGTTGACAGTTATGATTTCGAGGTTGTAAAAGACTTCGTATATTTAGGAACCAGCATTATCACTGATAACAATGTCAGTCGGGAAATCCAACGTAGAATCTCTCTTGCCAACAAGTGCTACTTTAGACTAAGTAGGCAACTGAGCAGTAAAGTCCTCTCTCGACGGACAAAACTAACACTCTACACGACTCTCATCATGCCCGTCTTAACGTATGGCGTAGATGCTCGAACGATGACAACATCCGATGAGGGGCATCTTGGAGTGTTCGAGAGAAATATTCTGGGCAAGATTTTTGGACCTTTGCACATTTGTTACGGCGAGTATCGCCGGCGACGGAATGATAAGCCGCTGATAAGCCACAGTGCAGCGAACAAAGATATGGCGGCTACGTTGGCTGGGTCATGTCGTCCGATTGGATACAAACGCTCCAGCTCTGAAAGTATTCCATGCGGTCCCAGCTGGTGGTAGCAGAGGAAGAGGAGGGCCTCCTTTGCGTTGGAAAGATCAGGTGGAGAAGGACTTGACTTCACTTGGTGTGTCCAATTGGCGCCGGTTAGCACGAGAAAAAAAAAACGACTGGCTTTGTTAAGCTCTGCCAAACCGCGTAAGCGGTTATCACGCGAAATAAGAGGAAGAAGAAGAAGTACATAATTATTCGATATGTGAATTTTAATGTTCCAAGAGGAAAAGTATTTAATAATATACATTTTAGAAATAAAAAATGCATATAGACTGAAAAATATTAGTCCAACAATTTGCGGCGGTGGTCCCTGTTGTTATGAACAGCGCTGCACAGCTTACTGAAACTTCAATACTCGTATTAAATATATGGCACTTTGGGCTTCATCCGAAGGCTGAATATATAATATGTACAGTAACCTTCAAATAAGCCGCACTGTGACTTCAGAGTAAGTTTCCTACTTTGCTGCTATTTACATATGTTTTTGTGCACTTTTTATCAATTGGAGAACTACATACATGAAATAACATACTAATGAATTATTTACCTTCTACCAGGAAACAAAAAATAATTGTCTCAAAATTTTCTCTAACATCGAGATGTCGAGGACAGAACTTTTTCATAAGCTACTTGTTGCTGTTTTCTGCAACTTACTGTACGCTCATGCGCCCTTGCGGCTGTCGAACATTTAGATGACATATTTACATACATATGTATGTGAATGCATACTCGACTTGACAAAAATTCAAGATTCAACAAATATTGGCAAATATTGCTGTAGAATACCATATTCCAGTATTGACTATTTTGTATGTTGTTGTATTCTGTACAACCGCAATCTGTACAGCTTTTCGCTAGATGGCCAAAATCTAAGTAACGGAAGCATCGTGTAGGTTGTATTACCTTCCGCAGACGGCAACCCGCCCAGCCAGGTTTCCTTTAGAAAGGAGCAAATTTGCGGTGCTTACCGGAAGATTTAAACGCAAGCTTTTCACTACCGCTACGCTGATGTTTGGTATATTAAATTGGTCTCGTATAGCTTGTACTACACCTCCCTTGTATCTAGATACTCTCTGCACTCTGTTGTTAGTTCATGCGTCAGGACTCTGACTTCGGCTTTAGTGCCCAGAACTTTTGCTAGCAAGCCTGGGTACTGCGCGTTGTAACCCTCGCCCCTCGTTTTTAGTAGGAAAACATTTCCTTTTTCGTGTTTTCCTAATCTTTGAAACATTATCACCGGGCTGCGAAAGGCTTGGGTCCGATTTGATTGCACGCAAAATATCTGCATAAGACCCCACGCCTTTGTTTACGATAATGAAAGCATCTGGTCTGACCCTAATTCGCAGCTTTTCACCCCCTTGACGCACTATCTCCGTGAAGGTACCGCTTCTGTTTTCTGCCGCTGCCGATGATTGCGCAGGTGTTGTGCGATGCTTAGCTCGGCGTACTTCCACTCACTCTTCAGTATTATTGGGTATCGATTTATTTGTTTTTGGCTGCCTGTCATTGTGGCTGCCAAATGTGACGCTTGCACGCTAAAGGAAATGGTTCTCGTACGCTTTCCTATTGGTTGTGGAAAATTCTCAGTCGTGGAATTCCCGCTATATTGAACCCTTGATCTCTTCCCACTGGCTTTAGTGTTGACACTTAATTTGGCTTCGCTATTTGTTGCTGATTTCTTCCTTACCTCCTTTACCTTTTTGAGCAGTGCAGAGATTGATTAGCCAACACCTCTCATCTGTTGATTTACGTGTCTTTGCAGCACCATCATTCCAGCTATCTCTTCAATCTTGGAGCCAGCATGCTAAGAGCGTCACCGTTAGCAGGAGAGACGAACGCAGGCAGCAGGAGCGATGCACTCACCGGATTAACATTTTCCATTGCTCGCACACCACTTCAGTGTGAAAACTCACCACACTGAGCCATACGAACGTAGCTGTTAAAATTAATTGTTTTACTACTACTCTCTCTGTTTTATCCACTTGTTCCCTCTGTACACTATTTTATTGAACTCGCCCGCAATCAACGTACCTGTTTAAATTCTCAGTTTTGCTGAATTTTACTTTTTGTATCACTTCTATTTTGGCACTTTTTAAGCTGTCTGACTACATGTCTACACTTGACAAAAGTATACATACAGGTTATATGTACATGGATATGAATGTGTATACCAATATGCATTGTTTTGATGGGAGTTCAGAATACAAATATGTACACACATAGGCTAGGAAATGAAGTGTGTAATCGCACAAATAAATATGTACATGCATATGCAAAATATAAATGTTTTAGCAAATGTTAGGCAGAAATTCGCTCATTTGGGTATTTACTCCCTAATTATTGTAAGTAGATATGATAAGGCGATTCCGAGTGAGGTAGTTCATGGTCGCGTCAGTGCATATGTGTGTAATACCATAAGAATTCAAGATGCAATTGATATATGAAAATATGTTTCTTTTATTTATTTTAAATTTCAAAGCTTTATGCTATCTAGAAAATATATGCGTACATATGTATATAATTCCCTGTAATAAAATATAAGTTGTATAAAGCTTTGTAGGTCAAAAACTGTGCAGAGCCAATGTACTAATACAGAATTCACTGTAATCAGCTCTGCCAGTTACACTTCATTTTTGACAATTCACACTACTCGTATTCGTAGCTCGTGAGACTTCTCTCTATCATAAACGTTCTCTGGTGCACGCACGAGCGTATAGTAAAATGCAGAAAATAGCAACAATTAACTTATAAAAAAGCAACAGTTTTTACCAAATTTGTATAAAGTTTTAAATTTACTAATATAAAACGCACGCACCAAAATGTGAGACCGTTTTATAATGTATTCTCTTTAAATTCTTCTTTTTAAATTAAAGCCACGAACATTAAAGTTACATTGATCTTCAATGTTGGGCTTATACAGTCTTTGTCAGTAGCGCCAGAGAACGTAAATTCATCGAGAAGGCGCAGTTACGGCCCGTTCCTCATTTTGGGCTCTAACAAAACACGGGTAAGAAATTCTACTCAGAATACTTCACCACACGTTAACAATAGCATATTAATTAATATGGCTGCTGGAGAGAAATGAGAGGGAGAGAGTGATACGCAAGTGTGAAGAAATGTACATAGTTTACATTAGCTTACATTTGCTTGCGTACAGAATGGATTTGTTTATTTGATATGTCCATATACATTATTTGTATGCATGTTTACATATTGGATTTGTACCTTTTGGTTTTTTTATGAAAATTGCGCGAAATTGTATGTATGCATATTTATATATATATTAACGAAATAATGTGGTGCTCTGAAAAAAGTACTAGTGTGAAATTTAGCTGCATTTGTTGTATAGTCGCCATGGCCGAATGAGTAGATGCTTGGCTAAAACTTGAAAATTCGTGGTTTCGAATCTCCGTGGATGAAACACCGAATTGGTTTGTAAAAGTTCTTTAGTGAAAACAAAAAAATATAAATTTTATAATCTCTAAATAAAACATTTTAACGAAACTTCTCAGGCTTATTACTTTTTAACGAAAATGAGAAGTTATTGAGGAGTTAGTGCTTATTACTTTTTGATGACGAAAATGAGTAGTTTGGCCTATCAGTGCTGATTACTTGTTGAGAACAAAAATGAGAAGTTGCCTTGCCTTTAGAGCATAGTAGATATATTTTTCAGTTATAAGAAATTACTATTGGTAAAAGAGAGATAGAATATTACACCGACAAGGGGAAACTATCAGAACTTTCCCATGGCTAGAACAAAAATGTGTAGTTGGATGATGATAATATGAGTGTTTACAGTACTATCTCGATAATCCGGACACCCTTAATGTTAGGGGTCGACCGGATTATGGGGGTGCCCGGATTATAGATGATTTTTGTTTTTTAACTAAACGTTGTTTTTTTGAAATGAACATAACGCAATTCAGATATATGTATGTACATAAATAGTTTTATTAAATTTTTTTCAATATTTTTTAATATCATACTTACATAATAATATGTACATCTGTACATAATCAAACATTTTCTTTATTTAGTATGTACTATTTCATTTCACATTTAGTCGCGAATTTTCTAATGGCATCACGTTTCTTTTTTATGTCAAAAACAGTAGATTTGTTGACACCAAATTCTATTTCAAACCATCTTAATGATTTTCCTTTATCAAGGAGATCTAAAATTTCACATTTTTTCTGAAGAGTAAGGGGTTTATGAGCCCTTTTATTAAATTTTCCACTGCTCATAATAGTAATGTCCACTCAATTCAGTTTGTCACTAAAGAATAAACACAACGCGTGATTTATGCTGTTGCATTTCGTATACATATATTGTTGTTAAAGTACCGCTATTTTACGAAAAACTCACAAAGCAAACTAAAAATTAAAATACATATGTATGTACATATTGCGAAGCAAATTTGAAAAATGTCCGGATTATAGAGTAAAAAATGTTAAACTGTCCGAATTATGCAGTTGTCCGGATTATAGATGTGACCGGACTACCGCGTGTCCGGATTATCGAGATAGTACTGTATATGATAGTCAGCTGTCTTGTAGGGTATGTATTCATATATGCAAACATATGTATATGTAAACGCATACTGTTTAGATGAGTTTTTTCTACATATACTAGGAATATGTTTGTCTATTTGCTGTTGAATTGTTTGTATGTAGATATGCATATGAGCTGTGTTATGAGGCAGGTCAAGATTTTTTTCTGCCCTCATAAATTTGGATGGTAGATGTTATATCACTACATATTATAAAACAAAGTCGCTTTTTCTGTCCCTATGTCCCCTTATTCGCTTAAATCTTTAAAACTACGCAACGGATTTTGATGCGGATTTTTTTAAAGATAGATTGATTGAAGAGGAAGGTTTATATCTATATAATGTGAAGAAATATATAAAGGGGGCGTGGCAATCGGTCAAAATGTGGCAAAAAAACATAAATTTTTTGTTTTCACGGCCATAAATCATAAACGAATCAACCAATTAAAATGAAACTTTCTTGAAGTTTAACTTTGAAATATTTACTTTCATTCTGTATCAAAAAAAAATTGATTTATTTGTTATTTAACCAAAATTGTTTAAACAAAAGCAGCTCTTTTTCCAAAAAAAGCTGTTTGTGTGTTTGTTCGCTGTCAACCGAATGAAGCAACAGGCGTTAAGCGATAATCTCACCACACCTCATTAATGTTGAATTACATCGTATGGTGACTTATGTATGTATGTATTTACGAATCGCTCGCATTATTTCATTTCGGACGTATGTACATATGTATCTATGTATGTACTGAATTCCATGTAATTATATGTACATACAATTTTACAGCGAAATAAAACGCTATTTTCAGGTTCTATATAAGTAAATCGCACATAATTAAAATACAGTTTTTGAATAGTTTTTATTGATTCGGAGCGCGTTTAGTTTGCTATCGATTCCATACAATAACATTTTTTGTCATTTACTTTTTACGACAACTAATAGCTTATTTTCGAAACGATTTCAACAAATAGGTACAACATTAATCCTTATCCAATTAAATACCTTAAATACATTGTTGTTTTCATATAGATCTATGTATATGGCTCTTTACAGCATATAATTAAAAACAATATTTTTCAAGATATTACAACAGTAATTAGTAATTGAGATCTACCGGAAAAATTGCGTTAGCTGTTGCGTCATCCGGCATTGCCGCTACTCTTTCGGAAAGAGTCTTTTGGAAAAAGGCCGAACCACACACTCTACAATGAAGCACCCGCTGAAAATGGCCACCGATGATGATAACAGCGTCTGTAGTGTTTCTAGACAGAGCAATACAGGAAAATTGATGCGTGACTACTCATTAATAGTCTGGGACGAAGCTACCATGTCAAACAAAACGTCTGTGGAAGCACTGGATAGGACAATGCGCGATTTGCGCAACAAAAATGCACCTATGGGTGGATGTACAATTCTGTTCTCAGGAGATTTCCGTCAAATCCTACCAGTTGTGACTCGAGGAGCACGTGCTGACGAAATAAATGCTTCGCTAAAAAGATCCCACCTTTAGTCGTATGTCAATAAATTAGAGCTTAAAACTAATATTTCCAGAGATGCTGCTAAAAGTTGGCAATGGAGAATTAACACAAAGTGAGGGAAGGATTAACCTAGAAAACCTTTGTGTTTTGATAGACAACATCCAAGAGTTAGTCAACAATGTCTATCCAGACATTGATAACATAAGTTATAAGACAATATCTTGGTTTAAAGAAAGAGCAATTCTGTCACCAACTAACGAACAAGTAGATAAAGTAAATAACTTGATTATTTCAAAGATTGATGCGCCGACGAAAATATACTACTCGGTCGATACTGTTCTCGATTTGGAAGAAGCTGTTCATTTTCCTACAGAATTTCTAAATTCGTTGAACCCGTCTGGACTCCCTCCTCACAAAATGGAGCTGAAAATAGGTTGTCCTGTTATTTTATTAAGAAACCTAAGCCCACCTAAACTTTGCAATGGCACGCGTTTGCTGGTATAATCACTGAAAACTTTCATAATAGAGTGCACAATACTCACAGGATGTGGTACCGGAGAAGATGTATTGATTCCCCGAATCCCTCTGATACCATCGGATCTACCATTCCAATTTAAACGCTTACAATTTCCGGTAAAGACATCTTTTGCAATGACCATTAATAAATCTCAGGGTCAAACCTTCAACGTTGCAGGCTTAGGTTTGAGTGTTGACTGTTTTTCACGTGGCCAACTGTATGTCGCTCTTTCAAGAGTAACCTCTAGAGAAAACATGTTTGTTGTCTAATGACAAGAAGGCTATGAACGTTGTATATAAAGACATTCTGTAATATAGTAATTGTTGTAAAAATAAAATAAATAGATATGTAAAAATGCAAAAAGTTAATATGCAAAAATGTAGGGTATGAATTTAGATATCCCAAATACAGCAGGAAATCTTCGTGCTATAAAGAAAGGGGAATTGTTTTACTCCAAATTTAACGCGTGCGGGCCACGGGCAGTAATGAATAAGCCAAAACTACTGGATCGATTTTAATCATTTTTTTAGTGAGTGACATAGGGTATATATTTTATACCCGTGCGAAGCTGGGCGGGTTGCTAGTAATTTAATAATTTAAAGAGTGCAACATATTGTTGAATACTAACCCTTGATGAAAATAAATGGTTTACAAAGTTAATATTTTATGTGGATATTTTGAAATAATTTTGATAATACACTTAGTATCAATACAATTTAGTTCATTAGATACTTAAAATTTCACATTCATGCATGCATATACTTAGAATTAATTTATTCATCCCACTAGAATTAATCCCTTTGCGCATGCGAAATGCCGACGGCAAATAAGCATGAAAGAAAAATGTGCAAGTCTGCTGTTATTTTATTTTGCCTAACACCAAATCAATTTTACATTTCAACCAATTTTACATTTCAATGCAAACGCTATATTTAATTCTGTTGACTGCGTTCTGCTATGTTAACTCTCTTATGTTAAGTTTTCCAAGGCCGTGATGAAATAATAAAAAATTCTTAGCCGCGTTTTGTTAGCATTTGACATTTAACCTGCTCATTCCTGAGCGTTCTTTATGAATTTACGTTCTCTGCCTAGCATGTTAGAGCGAGAATTGTGTTTCTGGTTCGGAATATTAGATATTTAAGTCAAATCGAGGGGACTTTTTAAGCTACATTTTGATATTTTCTATAGCAGCGTCTTCTGATGAAACTGAAATAATAAACATATTCAACATTCAGCTTTCAATAAGTTCTACTTCATTACGGCTAAACATTTTTTGCCAACTTCCCAGCAAATATATACGCTCTTTGCTCGCTTATCTTAGCGCAATTTCTCTGGTCCATTTTAACAGGAGCGCTGTGTTGAATAGGTCTATTGAAAAATTTAGTCACTTTGCACAAGAAATATTTTGTGCTTTTACCAGCTGTGAGCCCAGACAGACATTGATTGAATGCATCATTTTTAAACCAGAGACCTGCATGGCTCACTGTTTTCTTGAGTTGTTCATACGCCAAATTTATTGCTCACATTCAGTCAATTTAACCAAAATATTTGGTCAAGTGCAGTCAGCTCATGCAGGCGAACGCGTAGTTCAGCTCAGTCAACACGTACATATGATCTAATGTCTTCGGCTCAAATCTATGTAATCATTGAAGAAAAAGCAGCATTGAATGAAATTAGCATCGGCCTTTGCGTTCAAACGATTAAACTTGTTCAAAGAAGTAATTGCCATTATTGTAAAAATCACATGTTCGAGCAAACGAGCGTTGGCGTACAATGTACGCTGTAAATTGCGCTTCGTATTTGAAAGGATTAGTTGGTTTCAGCAATGTTTCCTTATTTACATTATTTTCTTTCGTGTTTTATAATGTTTTAAGAAAAAAAACAAATATGAAAATATAGTGTTTTTGTTTTAAAATTTTGCTTTTACTTTGCTATCGTTAGTTACAAGCAAAAACTCATGCGGGATCATACGTGTTCAAACCGGCTCATTTGGCCTATAGCCCTTTTATTCTTGCTCAAAAAAATGAATGTACAGCCGAACGAGCAAATACCCGAAACGGCTGCTATGAAGACGATTGGTGATAACATCGGTGAGCTAAAACGCAGCACATGATTTGATTGAGCTGAAATAAACAATGACAATAACTTATTTGAACAAGTTCGATCGTTTGAACGCAAAGGCCTGGGGTCGAATCGTGACAGTCGTTAACGAAACGACAATCGTTCGAACACAAATTACGTGAGTTGATAATCGAATGAACGAGTTGGGATCATAACAGTCGAAAGAAGACGTATCGTAATTGTAATTTTGCTTATCGATTATTTTTCTCATCTTCTTCGTTTTTTAAGTCACAATAGAATTTGAAGTGTCAAAATAAACCGCAGAAAGTAACGAAAATATAAAAAGTTTAAATGGATCCGAGTATTTTCTTTCATTTAAGTTCCAGCGATGAAGAAAATAATGAAAGAGTTGTGCGAAAACAACTTCGAGACAAAAGCAATCCGCTAGCATTATCAAACAATGCGTAAGCACTTTATATATGACGAAAAATAGGTAATAAGATATCCTTCGCTTACAGGTTTATCAAAAGGTTTCGCTTAAGCAAAGAAGCATTTAATTATGTTTTAAATAACATAAATATAAATTGCCAAGACACAAAAGCTGTTCCGGCGGTGCTCCAACTGGCTGCGTGTCTCAGCCTACTCGCAAGTGGTGGCTATCAGCATGCAATAGGCAATGACTATTTGATAAGAATGTGCCAGAGCACTGTCTCGAAATTAACGGGCAATGTTTTGGAAGAAATTGAAGCCAAATTGTGTCCTAAACATATTAAATTTGAGCCAGATGATTCGAGAAGGTGCAAAGAGTGGTTTGTTGAGAACTATCAAATTCCAGGAGGTAAATTCAGTCCATGTTTTAGCTGTGAAAAATTTATTTAATGTTCGTTTTTTAATAATAGTGGTTGGATGCATTGATGGCACCCACATTGAACTACAAAAGCCCACGGTCAACGAGCACATGTATTTCAACAGGAAGGGTTTTCATAGCATAAATGCGATGTTGGTGAGTTTTTTAATAAAGAGATGGAATGTTACTTTAAGGTTGTTTCTGTTAGATTTGCGACCACACTACGAAAATTCTCGCAATAAACTGCCAATATGGGGGTGCAGCCCACGACTCATTCATATGGAAGCATTCAAACGAACGAATGGTTATGAAACATCGTTTTTTGCACAATAGGAGTGACAATGCCTGGCTGCTAGGTATGTGTTATACATATATAATTACAATTGATTTAGATTGTGCTAAATTACGTGTTGTTTGTTTTTAATAGGGGACTCTGGATATCCACTTGGGCCGTGGTGCATAACACCGTACAGAAATCCATCGGACGGATCAGGTGAAGCAAGGTTCAATGAAATTCATTCCAAGGCACGGTGCATCATTGAACGAACTAATGGTGTACTGAAAGGTCGGTGGAGAATCCTAGAATACAACAAAAGAGGAAGATATGATCCTATAAAAGTGGCTAGGTTTGCGAATGTGTGTGCAGCGCTTCACAACATTTGTATACAATTTAATGTGAGCTTTACAGCAACAAATTCAGAGAGTCAAACCGCATCTGACATAGTGTCTGCAGAAGGCCAGTATACTACAATAGAATCGGCCAAACAATCAGAGATCAAATTAAAATCTCGTTGATGAACTCGACATAACCATCTTGTTTTCATATTGTACTATTATGCTTTTGAAGTATAATGCTAACCGACCTAAATAAAATAAAATAACTTGAAACACTAATGGATACTTATTCAAAATCAATTTCATTTAATGCTTTTTTTTACTCCATTTAAAAACGTAAAATTTAGTTAATTTAAACTTGAACAAAACTTCAGGTATAGTTATTTAAAAAGAACTGAAATAAATATTCAAATGCATATATACATATTTACATAAAACTTGAATAAAAATTTGGAATATATACATATTTACAAAGAGGATTTTAATTCAGAAGGAGGGACACTATTTTTTTTTCTTTTTCATTGACCTTGAATTGGTTTAATTCAATACTCTTTATTTTCAAATCAAGTTCTTTTACAGCTATTATAGCTCGGTGCTTCTCCTCCTTCATCGCCAAAAACCTTCTAGAGACAGCTAGCTGTCGTTCACTTATTTCAAGCTGCCTCTCGCAATCTCTAGTTGCCTCTCCTTAATTTGAAGCAGCCTATCGAGTTTCTGCCCCATAGCTTTATGGTGATATGCTGTCAATTTTATGTTTTCTTCCAGCAGCGAAGCTTTATTTATTGTTCTTCTTCGTGGAGTTGGAGCGACTGGACGAGAAGGCGTACAGGAAGCAGGGCTGTTGGAGGAGGAACGACTTGGAACACTATTAGTTGAATGGTTCGAATTACGTCCACTGCTCCTGCTTGAGGCCGAAGCACTTGATGCAGGTCTTGAAGCAACTGCTACTGGTGCAGGTTGTGAACTACCATATGTTTGCACCATGCTGTTTCCTGAAACAGATGCTTCAAGACCAGCAGCTTCAACTATTAGCTCCTCAGCTGGAGTTAAAGCCCTCTGCTGGTAAGGTCCTCCGCCTGTTTGCCTTTTTGAAATTTTGTTGAAGGACAACTTTCTTTTCGCATTGTACTTCTGATCTGCGTATGCCTAGAAAGAAACTAATAAGTTTCATTTTGATAACATGATTATAATATATGTACTAACTTTTTTCCATAACTTCGCATTTTTGGCGGTCCTTCCGCATTTAATTGCTTGCTGAGCTCTTCCCAAAGTCGGTTGGCAGTCGACCTTCCTTGTGCACAATTCTGTGTGCTCACTCATGAAATGTGCCATTATATCCTTCTGCTTGTTGTTTAATTTATTACAGTTTGTCCTGAAATTATAAAACTTCATTTAAAGTTACACAATTTACATATATTTTAGTTATTCTTACATTTTTCGTTAATACTTTGAAATTCTGCGCAATTGCGTTTATAAATAACCGATCGAATGACAATTCGAACGAACGAGTTGTTCGATTACTCGATGACGTTTGTCACCATACCGAATTACGATAGCGATAACACGTTCACGATAGTTATAATCCGATTTGCGTTCTTTTACGTGACGAATTGCTCGTTCACGACTGTTACGATTCGGCCCCTGTTTTTTTGTTCAAGCGAAGCGTATGAATGTTTTACACTCAGCCGGTGCAGTTCTCTGTTTTAAACCAATAGCGAGTGATCCGAGCTCAAGTGAAAACTTTCAGTAATAGATAAATGGGCTGACTAAATGTTTTTGTAGGCGACTAAATCAATTAAATCGTATGGTCAGAGAATCAGTTTACCAGTTGAAATTGAATTACAGCCTGCAGGCTGCAAAGCTTTATACAATTCTCGTCCTTTTTGAGCCCCATGCTGTCTGCTTCACGTTAAAGTTGCCACCTATTATAAAGCGACCTTGAAAATGATTTAAAAAGGTAAAATAGTCTTCAGATTTCAGCTGGTGTTGTTTCAATGTTAAGAGCAATTAAAGTTAGTACCTGTTTTAAAGTGTCAACAGTAACGGATGTAGCTTTTAATTCCTTTCCGCAAATTTGGTTTATTGTTTTTTTTATTAAAACATCACTTCCACCCCTTGCGCAATTTTCAGCATGTATGCTATGGCCGCCGTGCGTGGGTTGGTGCGTGATTACCATTCCGGAGTTCGTAGGTTCGAATCTCTGTGAAATACCAAAATGAAGAAAAAGTTTTTCTAATAGCGGTCGCGCCTCGGCAGGCAATGGCGAACCTCCGAGTGTATTTCTGGCATAAAAAAGCTCCTGATAAAAAATATCTGCCGTTCAGAGTCGGCTTAAAACTGTAGGTCCCTCCATTTATGGAAAAATATCAAGAAGCACACCATAAATTGGAGGAGAAGCTCAGCAAAACACCCAAAAAGGGTATACGCGCCAATTAAATATATACTATGGTAGAGGGAGCAGTTTTTGAAATTGAAATGCGTTTGTTTAGTGAAATGATTTTGAACGAAGTGTAGTTTAAAAGCTTTGAAGAGCTATTCATGTTTGTTTAGTTTTGATAAGATTAATAACAATGCATCTGAATTTTCTGGGGTGAAATTTCGAGAGGGGGCTATTTGTGTCTAGATTACTGCTTTAGTAGAAAAATTTCCTGGATCTCATCTTTTTCTATGATGCAGCAGGGATAGTTAGCTGTGTGTGGCTCGCCGCAATTACAGTATTTTGGTTTGACGGCTAGCACTTTTGGTAATCAGTAGTCGAATGTTTACCTACGCATTTCAGGCATCGGGGGGTTTTCCACAGACATGTTTTGGGTATCCAAATGACGGACAATGTTTGCATTGAGGAAATAAATTCGGTTGGTTCGATCTTAACAATTGTGTTAAGAATTGTTTTTGTTCCACAAATTTGTTTCTTATCTTCAGATGGATTAAATGTCAAAAGAAACATATCAAGCGGCTTTTTGGACTTCCTTTTAAGATTGCACTAACTGCATTTATACCCTGACTTTTAATATTATTTAAAATTGATTCTGGAATCACTCATGTGAGGTTTTTTACTATTATTTTTTTGTCTTGGTTTGTTCGTAACTGAATTAATTCATATTATCGTTAGTTAGCTGTTACAAAATTGCTAACTCAACCAAATAATCCAGAGCATCAAAGGTCATTACGTTATATGTACCACTATTTATAATCCTTACAAAGAACTGTTTTTTATAATTGCGATATGTTGGACATGCAATTTTTTAAAGTCATTTGCTCCATTGATAATAATTGGAGATGGCCTAGCTGTTTTAATAGCGATAGTTTTTTTATTTTACATTAGAATCCGAAGATCCGCTTTGATTAGCCACTTCTAGCGAAGAATCGGCCTTTCGTGTTTTACTTGAGGTTTTCTTTTTGAGTATTCAGTTGGTTGCTTTGGCAAGTTCGTCCTCATCGTTTTCATACATGTTTTTTTGTAGATTTGGATTTTGGATGATTTAATTTTTGCGTTGTCGCTTTTGAGCGCAGTTATCTCGTTTACTAATAGTGCATACATATTTTCAAAATTGTTAATTTTCTTTATTAAGTCTTCGTTTTCAATTTGGAGTTTCTTCATTTTTTTCTGTATTTCCACCATCTCTGGGGTATTGTAAGTATTCATATTTACAAAATTTAGTTTAGTGGCATTCACTTGTGGTTTCGATATCCGCTAACAGCTGTTTGCTGTTACTTTAGCGTGACGAGCGCAGCTGCATGCAAAAGGCGTAGTACTAAGTACTAAGTTCGCGTTTCACGTAAAATGGCTATCAAAATCCATACAAATGGCCTTACCGTGGCATTTCAAGTGAATTTCACGGCAAAGTAGTACTCAGTTCACGCCGTGAAAACACCGCACAACATGATGCCAGCAACATTTTTTCACACCAATTTAAAATGCGCGTGTCATTTAAAGCTTAGCGAACACTGACATGTCCTTAAAATTGACAAACTGTCTAGAATTTTAAAATTTCATAAATCGTTGGAAAAAAAAAGTTTACTTAAAAATATCAACTTAAATCAACCGTTTCTTTATTTTGTGTATAAAGGAGAACACAGCAGTTACCACAAAAAAGATGAAAATACAATTGAATAATGAAGAGATAAAGAAATTACTTGTGACTGTTAAAGAATTTCCATGCATTCGGGATAAGCAGCGAAAGGATCACAGCAGCCGAAACGCACTATCCAGCGTTTACTACAAATTGTTGGTAAACCTGGTTGCAATATCTGAGTAATTAAGTATTTGTCAACATTTCAGAGGAATTTTGCAAAGCAGCTTGGAGGAGCCTCATAGACTGTAAGCGGTGCTATGCTAGCAAAGCAAAAACAAAAATTGTAGAGTGCATGTGATTTGGAGGATCTCAACTTTGAGAGTAAAGTGCCTGAGTTCGAGTACTGCGAAGAGGCATTTTTAAGCAAAACGTCTTCGCAAAGGGTGTAAGTAAATCTTATTTATATTTTGTTTGCACCATTATACATATACGTTAGGGCGGGTCGATTTAAAAATCGCTCATTGCTCTGTGAAAATCATATTCTAGGGATCAAAATAAAAAACTTTGCCGAAGGAACCATACCTCTAAAACGAATTCTGATGTCCCCCAATTTAAAAAAACCACCATTTTTGGCCTTTACATGAAAAAATCAGCTAAATGGCTATGTTTTTTCTTTATTTTTATTTATTTATAATAATATTTATTATTTATTTATAATAAAATCTATTTTTTCTCTTAAGAAATTTATTTAGTCAGAACATATGTAAATGAAAAAATTAATTTAAGTGAGTTATAGAAAAGAAACTAAAAAGTTCGATCCAAATTGGGGGACATCAGATTTCGTTTTAGAGGTACGGTTCCTTCGGCAAAGTTTTTTATTTTGATCCCTAGAATATGATTTTCACAGAGCAATGGGCAATTTTTTGCCTCCCCACAAATCGACCCGGCCTAATATATATACAGTGCACTCGCGATAACTCGAACTAATTAAAACAGGCGCTGTTCGATTTATCGAATTTGTTCGACTTATCAATTGAGTGTGCTATGTTAAAAAAACAGTCATCGATATCGATTTTTCGATCGATTGTTGAAAATGGAAGCCAGTAGAAAATTTCTGTGGTATAGTTTCGTTATACGAATTACATTTTGGTCCATTGGCTGGATCAATGGTGTCACATTCGGCGGCATAAACCTAGTTAAAATTAAACCATCCTCGGACTTTAATTCGATTTCGTTGGGATGTGATGGGGCATTATCAATTAGAAGAAGAGCCTTCTCAGGTAATCCCCATCTTTCAAATTTTTTCTTACCTAAATATTAAAGTCATTTAACTTGGTTAAAAAAATTGTTTTAATGAATCTGGATTTTACCTGCGGCACGAACGAATTATGAAACCAGTCTTTGAAAATCGCCGAAGTCATCCAGGCTGATTTGGAATTTTTGTACTCCACCGGACAGTTACAATTTTTGAAAACACGAGGATTTCTTGCTTTGTCAATAACGAGAAGTTTAAGCTTATGGTTGCCGGTAGCGTTAGTGCAAGCCATAAATTGCCTTATCTTTCTTTTTTATAAGACTTATGGTGGACTTGGCTACCCCATATTCCTTCGCTAGAGAAGTAACACTACGTCCACGTTTAATTTTGTTAAGGACTTCAGCCCTCTCTTTTAATGTTAAACACTTCAACCTTTTACGATCCATTACTCACGTGCACTGATATACTACAAATGACAAATTTAAAGCAATTTGGTCAATGCAAGATGTTGTTCCCAGAAAACTAACGGGATATTAACGCCGAAATATTCATATGGACAATACACTAGTATACATATAATTTATATACATATACTAATATATTACATATGTATCTATGTACAAAATGTACATGTTTGAAAAGAATGTGTGTACAAATAAATTTGTTTTTTTGTTCGAGTTATAGCGCTTTTTTATTGTTCGAGTTACAAAGAAGTCAATAGGGGAAAAATGTGTTCGAGTTAGCACGTCGTTCGACTTAGCGGCTATTCGAGTTACCGCGAGTGCACTGTATATTAATTTGAATGTTATAGAACATTTTCAAGCATGGATAGTTCAAAAGCCATCTTTGATCACCCCGACTATAATTATGTAAGATTTAGTAAGACCCTCAACACTTTTTAACACAACCAACTTAAGGCATGGTTTTTCCATTCTATTTTCAAACGTCGAAAACGTCGTCCGCAAAACTCTCCAACAATTCCAAGGCAGCTCTGCATTTTTCAGCGAAGAAATTGAAGCCAAATGAAAGCACTGTGGAACTAAGACAAGCCGAGATGGTTCAGAATGACAGGTTTAAGTCTCTTTTGCAGCACTTGGAGTCAGTTCTGGGGCAAATGTCGAAAAGCACGGTGAATATGTTGGCCGCAAAATTCACGCAAATGGCCATACCTCCCGTAAGCACCAAAGAAGTAATAAGGAAATTTAATTTATTTTTTATTTAATTCCAATTTAACTGAATTTAGTATACTACTGTGGGCAAAAAGTAAGGTGAATTTGGTTGTAAAAAGAAAAATCTTTATTTATTCTTGAAAATCAATTTCATCCTCTTTAAAATAATCCCCTCTCGATGAAATACACTTATGCCAACGATTTTTCCAATCCCCGAAACATGCCAAATAGTCCATTTCCGGTATAGCCATCAGCACCTTCTTCGATTCAGCTTTTATCTCCTCAATCGACTCGAAACGCGTTCCCCGGAGTGGTCTCTTGAGTTTTGGGAATAGCCAGAAGTCACACGGAGCCAAATCAGGCGAATACGGTGGTTGCGGAACGATATGCGTGGAATTTTTGACGAAATGGTCACGAAGAACGAGTGCAGTGTGAGACGGTGCATTATCGTGATGCAAAAACCAAGAGTTGTTGGCCCATAATTCTGGTCTTTTTATACGAATTGCTTCACGTAAACGACGCATAACGCTCAAATAATATTCCTTATTAACAGTTTGGCCAGGTGGAAGGAATTCATAGTGCACCACACCACGAAAATCGAAAAACTGTCATCATGATCTTTATTTTTGAACGACTTTGACGTGCTCTTTTCGGTCTGTCCTCGCCTTTAGCACGATATTCGCTTGATTGGTCGGTTGTTTCAGGGTCGTAAGCATAAATCCAAGTCTCATCTCCCGTGATGATGCATTTGAGCTTGTCCTGATAGTCTGAAGGCATTGTTTCACACACATCAACGCGACGACTTTTTTCCAAGAAATTGAGAGTTTTCGGTACCAAACGAGATTTGACTTTTCGTAGGCCCAAATGGTCTTTCAAATGGTTTTCACAGATCCTTCTGATATTCCGATCATATCAGTAAGGTCTTTAACAGTCAACCGACGATTTTTGAGCACTAACTCCTCCACTTTATTGACGTGTTGGTCATCTGTTGACGTCGATGGTCGTCCGGAGCGCTCCAAGTCATCAACACGTTCTCGACCCTCTTTGAAGTCTTTGTACCACTTATACACATTTTTCTGCGACATGGTCGAATCACCAAATGCCTGCTGCAACGTGCTAAACGTTTCCGCAGCCGAAATCTCATTCCGCAAACAAAATTTGATGGCACTTCTCTGCTCAATCTAATCAGACATTGTAAAAATCGAAAAATGCACTCTTGGTCGTTTGGTAAACACAAGCGTAAAAATATTACTGATGATGACATTCACATGAAAGTTGGACCAGATGTTATTAACAGGGCTGCCAACTCATGAAAAAAATAACTAGAGCGAAACTTTAATCCCGCGAAGTTTGACAAATAAATTCACCTTACTTTTTGCCCACTTATTTCATTTAATTGAGTTGAATTAAAATTAATTGATTTTTTTTTTATTTACTACCTGTTGTGCATTTTATATATTTTATATTATACTAGAAATAAGCGAAATGAAAGAAAATATTAATGAATTAAAACTTATTTCGATTTTGATTTTATATTTTGCTTTAAATTTAATAAAACCGGATAAATGTGCTAATTCAATTTTTATTTTTTAATATTTTTTTAAACTTTATATTACAATGCTTATAAAGTAAACAGACTGAACATGCCGTTGAAGTGTTTCACAAGCAAATAAATATTTGGACACTTGCTACATAAGCCGCTGGCGGTTGTGCTTGAAGCTCGCAAAAGTATCAAATTGCTTATAATTGGGGCCGCCGTTGCCGAATGGGGTGGTGCGATTACCATTCGGAATTCACAGAGTGGTCGTTGGTTCGAATCTCGGTGAAAGGAAAATTAATAAAAACATTTTTCTAATAGCGGTCGCCCCTCGGCAGGCAATGACAAACCTCCGAGTGTATTTCTGCCATGAAAACGCTCCTTATAAAAATATTTGCCGTTCGGAGTCGGCTTAAAACTGTAGGCCCCTCCATTTGTGGAACAACATCAAGACGCACACCACAAATAGGAGGAGGAGCTCGGCCAAACACCTAACAGAAGTGTGCGCGCCAAATATTTATTTATTATTTTTATAAATGTAATAAAACCTGTTAAAACGAATGCAATTAGTGATATTATTATGTTTAAAACACTTTTCTTACAAAAAATTTTCCAATTGCTTCTGGGGCGATACTCATAAATTTGTTTGTTTGCATTTGTACAATTTCCTTTTTGATGTTTCTTCTCATTTGACAATCAATGTTGCCAGCAACATTTCACGGCATGTTGCTATTCACGGCTGTGAACTTAGTACTAGCCCTTAGCTTAACAGTTCCTCTTTATTGTGTTTTTTTTTTTCAGGATACTTTGAAACACGGCTCGTCAACAGGAATGTCACATACATACATGTTTTTCATATGATAATATGCAACGTTTTTACGTATTGTTTTTTTCTTTTCTAGAAGGTCCACTCATTTGACGTGATATAACTAAAACAAATAGCTCATCAATCTTTATATGGCCGCTAAATCTTCGTATTTCATCAATTACGAATCTGTACTCTTTCGGCTACATTATATTCCCAAAATACATCTCCTACTAGCATCGACATGTTACGCACGCATATTCAGCAAACGTACGAGTATACTCTTATAAGCGAACTTTGGTTTTTTTAGGACAACGTGATTTTATTGCTGATGCTTCCGAAGGTATCTGTTTTAAGTTTCTTTGTAGTAATAATCTTTTAATAATTTAGCTAATCCAAGGAACACCATTAGTAAATTGCTGACCCACCCAACTTCCACAATGTGGTTCAGTCTGTCTGCCGTAAAGTCACTTCACTCAATGCGGCTATGGACTGTGAATATCTTCACTTGCATACATACTCCACTCGTTTGTCTTTGCCTTCAAAAAAGGCACCTTCGCACAGCCGCTAACGTTGAAAAGCCCTAATTACCGCATTTAGGTGTCGAAAATAATGACCATTCATCTTCCGAACTGCACTTTAAATGTGTCAAAAAGAGTTTTATAAAGTCATCTTCTTTTTCAAAGTCAATGCCATTCTTTGCAGGCTTATACTTTTACGGTTGAAATATTAATGCCAAGTATATACATACATACAATATGTACAATGCACATTGCACATGCTTATATATGTACGAGTACACTTATATATAAATAGCGTTCTCATGCATGTGTATATGCACTTGTATACTTGCATATTTACATTCATTACTGACCTTTCACATATCAAAATATTTAAGATGAACGCTCAGGCCGGTTGAAGATGAAACTCCCACTAATATGCTCATTTCCTGAACAAATTTTCGATTCTTTTTTTGAGTATACTGCACCACTTACACAGATATAAAATCTTTTATAGTAAATTGTGATGTTTTTCCGTTCTTAGAGAGAGGTTAATTAGGGCATGAAACTAAATTTCCTACATATCTGATTTTTTCTTCTCGTTTGACCTGGGGCTAAGTGAAAAGTATGGCATATAGTTGAATATATTGATGCTATTTTTGTGTTCGCTCTAGTAGTATACTGGTGATTTGAGGGTGTATATGTGAGGTCTCGATCGCAATAGTTGACATTCGTTTGAGGCGTATAGATCCTTTTATATCTGATGCCAATAATGTCTACGTTCGTCCCGAAAAAATAGCATTTGAGGGAAGTCACGCTTCATTATTACCTTTTAAAGAAAAGTGCAGCTGAAACTTGGCGTACATTTATCAATATTTACGGTAATCACGCTCCATCAAATACAAGAGTGGTTTCGACGCTTCCAATGTGGCAATTTCGACGTGAGTAATAAAGATCGCCAAGGGGCACCGAAAAAGTTCGCTGATACTCAAATACAACAATTATTGGATGAAGTCGCATGCCAAACCCTTGATGATATGTCCAAAGAGTTGGATATTTAGAGATCAACCGTCGGTAATCGTTTGCACGCGATGGGAATGGCCCAAATGGCAGGCAACGGGGTGCCACATCAATTGAAGGAGAGGAATATCGAGATACGTTTGGTGACGTGTGAGATGCTTCTTAAACGGCAGAAAAGTAAATAATTTCTTCATTGCATTGCCACTGGTGAATAAAAATGAGTCAATTATGATAACCCTAAGCATCGAAAATGTTGGAGCCTGCTTCGTGAACCAGGTCTATCGACAGCGAAAAAAAAAATTGATACTTCAAAGGTTATGTTGAGCATCTGGTGAGATCAGAAGAGTGTCATCTATTATGAACTCCTTAAACCATCCGAAACAATCACAGGTCGACTGCAGCTAATGCGTTTGAATCGAGCTTTTAAAGAAAAGTGGCCGGAATGGGACGGTAGACATGACAAACTGATTTTGCTGCATAACAACGCCAGCCATAGGCATTTATTACTATACTAACTGTATTTCCCATATTTACGTTGGGATGGAACACCGAAACCGTGGTATCTATTGTATTATGTCTGCTGGCATTATTTAATTAATACCTTTCAATCCTACTTCTGAGAAGAAGTTTAGTATGGAATTCAGCGTGCCACCCATGGTCACCCACTATTCTTTTGCATTTGTGCATCGGGGTAGAGAAAATCTCAAGAATGCGCCATTCTCCCAGTTTATTTGCCCAATTATATTAATAAGAGCTTCTTCCGTGTCAAGAAAGTCTGTTTGTTTGTAATATCTTGTGTTTGGCAGTTTCCATTGCTTTCGCTTACTCTTCCTCTTCTTTTTATTTGCATATTTCAAGTGATGATGTCACTTCGAATTCGGAAGGCGCAATCTTGTAGTCTATCATTTTTGAGTAAAACCAATGTTCAGGGGGTCCACCATTTGCTGACGTAGTAAGGAATACGACTGCAGTTTATTTACAACACAGGTCGGCGAAAACTGAGATTGTGCTGATCACATAAAAAAAAATCAATGCAGTCAATGCACATTTTACTTTACTTATTGGAAGAGATACAGAACACGTGTGAAATGAGCAGTGAAGTCTCCGATGATTTAGTAGCCAAACTATTTCCCCACTCTTTTCAATGAAGGCAGACCTTGTAGATGTAAGTACGATCCGAGGACCCAACATCGACTCGGATCATTAACTTGTTGGAGCCAAACTGCGCCTCTGTGCAGCAAAATAAGTACATCTACCTACGCAAAGAATGTTCGACATCGAAAAGCTGCAATCACAACAGACAGCCAGAAGATTCTTGTAGATAAACATAATAATAACATATGTAAACATCATTATTATATTTATGTTTATATAAACACAATAACAATAATATGTATAAACACATCATTGGTATATATATAAACATAATAACGCACACACGCACACAAACCAAAATATAACAAAACACAACACAACATAACATAACATAACATGCTGTTCAAACAAGGTAACGCCGCATGAGCAAGATAACGACGCATTTTTGGTTCGTGCAGCCGGCTACGTCAAAAAATTACGTCAAAAAATCCTTAACTCATGCGATTTCTTTAAACCAACTTAAATAACTTTATAACGCTTTCCCCAAATTAAAATTTGTATATAATTGTAAAGAACGATTATTATATGCAATATAAGATAACACAAATAACAGTTTACAGCCGAAACCTTTCTTAATACATTACCATTTTCCTCTGCCGCCTCAATCAACAGAATCAAAAATTACCATTTGTCCAGGCACAGTAGGACAGATTCGACAGAAAGATTTTGTAACAATCACTTTTCGTAGAGCATAATTGAATTATCTACAAAAACATGTTTGGACTACCATTCGGATTTGGACTACCATTCAAATCTCCGTGCATGAAACACCAAAATGTAAAAAAGGTTTCTTTCGAATAGTGATGTTTCCTCGGTAGGCAAAGGCAAAGCTCCGGGTGTATTTCAGTCATGAAAAAGCTCCTCATAAAAAATCGCTGCCATTCGGAGTAGGTTTAAAACTATACATAGGTCCCTCCATTCGTGGAACAATATCAAGACGTGCGACACAAATAGGAGGAAGAGCTCGGTGAAACACTTAACAGAAGGATCGCGCTAATTATTAATTTATTTATTACAAATTTACTGTTGCTTTGCTTGCATGTGCAACTTAAAATTTATAAATTATGCTTGGCTTTGTCTTTGAATAAAAGGATAAGCAGTAGCGACAGCACCCGACATGGCTGCAGCAGACTTCGGCTGCTGTAGGTAACATATTGAAAAGAAAAATATTAAGTACACGACAGCTGTATCTTTTGCAGCCGCAAGGTTAATATTTGCTGAATAGGAAATGGTAACTTGTGCTGCCCGGCAAGTAGCAGCACAGCAGGATTGGGATATATTTCGGTTGCTGCAGCTAGCATTTAGAAAATAATAGATGCATATGACTAAGGATAGATAACAGATGCACATGACCACTGTAGCGTTTTTTTAGCCATTATCACTACGCGTTCAATTATGCTCTTGGGTGTTTAAAAAACGTTCAAAAAACTAACTTAAATGAAGTTTATAGCTCAAATGCGTCAAGTGTTTCATCAATTGTTCGAAAGGAAAAATTAAAATTAAAATTAATAAAAGACAAATTTTTCGGTCGTACTTGGAACAAAAAATAGCATGTCTGCTCATTCTGAAAAGGAACACTAAATGTAGATACCGAAAATATAAAAAAGAGGTTTTATTAAAAGTCAATAGTGCGGCAATATTATCTCGGAATATGCCATATTTGGCATCAGTGTGCAATTTATAAAAAATAATAAAATAAAATCGATAATCTTGGGAATAGTGGACTTAGAAGGAATGGATTCTAGTACATATATATAAATGAATTGGTGTTTACATGTAAATAATTGATACATGTCTAAAAATCGAAATTAGATGTAGAATTAAATTGGCAGTTCAATAAAATATTACGCTCTCAAACATTACATAATAACCGTAGTTATTAATATAATTACTTCAGTTGATTGCGATATGATGAAAATTCAAATTTGCCAAAATATAATAAAGATCGCAGCAATCTATCATATACCATTACTATAGAAACGTGTTAGTCCAGTAAGTAAGTAATTTTAGGAGTATGCGAGTTTATGATTTTATTATGTAAAACCCATCACTGTGAACTTAAGTTTGAGTTTTCGGGGTCGGGGGTTGTGTCCCGCGGCCGCCATCTTAGAAATAAGGGTGCAACTGGTTTTTTGCGTTTATCTCGTGAATTCCGATAAGATTACTTACTTGGCTATTTTTTTGGTATCTTTTTACTAGACTATGTGTCTTCGACAGATGTTGCATGTGCTCATTTATTATATTCCACTTAAAATCGTGCGGTTGATTCAGAATTTGCGTGCTTTAAAAATAATTTATAGTTTCAATAGTGAATGTAAATTTATTTATCTAATTGTTTTTTTCGATAGACTAATACGTGGTGTATGTTACATGGTTATACAAAAATATTATGCGATACATTTTTTTCAGATGCATTCTCGTTCTCAAAATGCCACTAATTAGACGTGCCAACTTAGGTCACGGAACTCGAAATGCTTCAATTCAAAGAAATATACGGGCACGTCAAACTGCTGAGCAATACGAAGAGAGATATGAAATTCAACGGAACCAAAATCAACAACGCAGAAATATTACGTTCAATCCCTATAGAGCTGCATTCAATTGTAACGTGGCTAGAACTTTGTGGTCGTTTAAGTCTAAAAATAATCAAGTTGTCCTCTACCAACGGAATTTTTAAATTCGCTAGATTTACCGGAACTACCACCTCATAATCTGCAATTAAAAGTGGGATGGGTAATCATTATGTTGCGGAACATTATCTAGCCACGTCATTGCAATGGCAACCAGTCATTACACAGCCGAAATTTTAAAAGAAAAGTACAAAGGCGAAACCGTTTTGATTCAATTCATTCTAATGATTTCGAATGACAAGGAGAGAATCTCGATAGATGCAATCCTAAAGCGGCCGCTATAAACTCAAGCCGCGGTGTCGATATTGGCTTTAAGGGCGGGTCTTGACATTACCAATCTGCAGCAAAACTCACCATAAACCTATGCCCTCAAGTAAGTTACTGCTACGTATGAAAATATGGTAGAGTCGACAAAAACATTATGCTCAATATTTCCAAGGTTGCTAATGAATATGCAATACCTTCTACTCAAATATAATATGAACGAGACGTTATCAATAAAACGGTCCGCGGATGACATATGGCAAAAATAAATTTTTTGTTTTTTGGTAGGACTGTTATAAGCTTACATGGCAAATTTCAGCGTGATATGTCACATAGTTTGTGTTTTCTGTGCTACTGTAAACAAGTCAAGCTCGAGTGTGTTCTTCGAATTAAACGATGGAAATTCAAGTTGAACAAAGAATTTGTTTGAAATTTTGTTATTCCAACAAAATTTCGGCTTCAGACGCCTTAAAAATGTTGCAGACAACCTATGGGGACTCTGCTCTATCGCGTGCACGTGTTTTCCAGTGGTACAAATCGTTCAAAGAAGGCCGTACATCAACCCAAAAAACCACGCCAAAGTCGCTCAAAAATTAAGGTTATGCTGACTGTTTTTTTCGATTACGAAGGTGTGGTGCACTCGGAGTTCCTTCCGCAAGGCCGATCGGTTAACGCTGAATATTATTTAGACGTTTTAAAGCGTTTGCGCGAGAACATTCGTCTTAAAAGGAAGGAATTGTGGGACAACAAGTCATGGTTCTTGCATCACGATAATGCACCAGCTCACACATCACGTCTTGTTCGCGATTATTTGAACAAAAATAATGTTAATATCGTTCCGCAAGCACCGTATTCGCCTGATATGGCTCCATGTGACTTTTTCCTGTTTCCCAAGCTCAAGTTGCCGCTCCGTGGAAAACATTTTGAGACAATTGAAGTCATAAAAGAGAATTCGAAGAACACACTCGAGCTTGACTTGTTTACAGTAGCACAGAAAACAAACTCTGTAACATATCACGATGAATTTTGCCATGTAAGCTTATAACAGTCCTACCAAAAACAAAAAATTTATTTTTGCCATATGTCGTCCGCGGACCGTTTTATTGATAACGTCTCGTTTATATTTGAGCAGAATGTATATTGAATTCCGCGTGATGCACTCTCTTTCTTGTATGACCTCATCCCAAGAAGCCCTGTAGTATAATTAAGTATATCTCTATTAGCGGAAAGCAACTTCTCGTTACACAACTTTGCGTTTTTATTTTTTATATAAATATTCCAGGGAGACAAGCAAGATGCAGCGAATATTTCGACAATCATAGAAAAAATGTTTTTCACACGAATGATGTCTCCTGCACCACAAAGAACTTTTGCGCTATTTGGTATACTTTAATGCCTTACGTACTTCACGAATGTCAATGAACAGCCCCACTCGCTTTTCACGAAAGTAAATTAGAACGTCGCCCAGGTATTCAAGAAATCTGGTTGTCTTGGCGGCACATCATTTCAAACCATTCCTTCAACCTTAGAAGCTGCATCCTACTATCGTGCAGAGTTACGGGAGCATATCTTAAGATCTGTCCATTTGTCATATTATTTCTTATGTAAGCATATCATGAACTCGCAACATAGACGTTATTGGTATCATTGGCTTCATATGCGTGGATTTATTGTTACGGTCGCTAACCATGCTGCAACGGATTATGGGCCAAACGACATCCGTCGAACCGACAGAACTTGCTAGAATTGCATCGACGAAAAAGGAGATTCTTACATAGGAGGAGATATAGTATGCGAAGTTTCTTCTCTTTAATGAGCTTCCAGTATATCTGATGTGAGAGCCAATGCACAAAGCAAGAAGTCAGGTGTGACGCTGGCAATCGATCAGCCATTCGTAATGTCTCTTTATCGTACATTCACCACTTATACCGCGTTGTTAAAAGGAGTAACCTGACAAGTACAAGACTCCAGCTCAAAGAATCACCCATCAAACTTAGTAATATCGATGGTTGCAGCTAAAATATAGTTGATTATTATTTCGTAATTTATATTGCGGCACTTCATGAATGACTTTGAATAGCCAAGTCCACGGCGGCAAGCATCACTTATTTACCGCGTACTGCTTCAAGTGTGCCCTTTCCAATCACTTTTGCAACCGAATGGAACCCGCCTCGTCCGAAAGTCTGCAGCGGAAACTCTCTTCTACACGAGGAGGAGGGCAAATCATTAATTATTACTTGCCTCGCAGCTGCATGCAAAGGCGACCAAACTTCTTCATAAGTGGTGTGTATCACTGACTACCCATTGCGCCCCACGAGTTCTATTAAACGGAAATGGTTGAAACTGGTTCTACACATGGAGTTATTGGCTCGGCACAGTGGTAATGAAGTGGTTTGAGTCCAGAGTTATGGATTTATTATCAAACCAGACGCTCTACTTGTCGTCGATGGCGCTTGGCAAATAGATACGTCGGGGGTATTAACTTTAATCATTTAGGTTCAAGCGCCCCTATAACTGCTATGCCTGATACCACAGCAGCAGTTTGTGAAGGATGCGACTGGTGATCATGTTATACTTCTTATAGTCGGTGCGCTGGTTGTAATAAATTGCGTTCTCTTTACTATTCATACTGACTAACAGTACAATTCGAGGACATCCACAGTCGGTCGGAAACGAGAGGTAACACCAGTTTTGTCCATTTGGAGCCTCCCTCAGCCTGCCAAGCTCGCTTGTGGATTGTAGTAACCTATCCGCTAACCGTGACTTTGCTGGCTGCAAAAGGGAGTGACAGAGGCCAACTTCTTTGAACCGGAGCTTATCCTGGCTAAACAATCACAGATCTCGTTACCCGCGATAGCCACGTCCCGGGACCCATGTTAGTTAGCATCAGGCTATTATGTCTATCGACATAGTTCAGCCTAGATTTACAGGACTCAACTACCCTGGAAGTGATTGTAGGGCTGTCTAAGGTCATGGGCGCAGCTTTGCTGTCACTGCAGACACATACAGATCTACCTCTCTATCTGTTTTCCATCACAAAGTTCATCGCTTCTTGAATAACATGCACCTCCGCTCGAAAGACAGATTCATGCATTCCAAGAGCAAAGTGCAGTTTTGTCCTGCTGGATTCCACGTAGACCCCAGAACCGGAACCGTGCTCGGTCCTGGAGCCATCCGCGAAAATGCGAAAACAGTGTTTGCCGAGCTCATTTTCAGAGTTTTACCACAATTGAGCCTTAGGCAGCACCATACTGTATCTCTTTTCAAGTACTACTCTTGATGGCATGGAGCCAAGGGGCATGACGAGGATTATTGGATTGAAGTCCGTGCCATCTCTATTGTCCAATGCCATACAAGGGCCGTACCAATTCCTATTGTGCTTCAGCCTGCAGATAGAATTCAAGGTCGCCCCTTGGATGAAAGCATCAAAAGGTGGTACTCTAATCAGAGCATCTAATACCGGACCTGAAGTAGTTGGAAAAGTTCCGACGCAGCATGTAGTCACAGCGCGTTGTAGTCTCGATAAGAGACTACTCACCCAGGATACTGATGCATGGGTCATAATAGGCGTTATCATAGCCGCGTAGATCCTATGGAGAAGACCCCACGTTTTCCCAAAGATACCATTGCACTGCCAGAAGGCTGTCAGTGCTGCGGCTGTCTTTGTTTTAACGTGTGACTTCCAAAGGATTTTACTATCGGGGATTACCAAGATATTTGATTTCTTTGGATTGCTATATTCCGATTCCTTATAGCTTGGGCAGAATGAGTCCATCAAACTTCTTCTTTCCGGTAAAGAGGACAATACCAGTCTTGGTAGGATTTGCTAATAGCCCATTTGCACAGCACCAAGTGTCAATCATATCATAAGCGAAGGGCATATTACCAAACAGGCAACGTCGTCCGCATATACTTGTGCGTTTACTCCCGCATCATTTAAGGTGATGAGTAAAGGATCGATCACCATGTACCAGAGTTATGGAGACAGCACACCACCTTGGGGACAACCTCTATTAACCCCGGATGACACCAGCAGATCCTTCTCTACCGCATCGTGCCGATTCTTTGTCAAAAGAGATGCCCATAGCGTAGTCCCTCCTATTGACGGCTAGCTCTATCCTACCAACAAGATCTGATGACAGCCTCCTTCAATAAAGGCTGTTACCGTTACGTTTATCTGATTACATGGAAAGATAGGTTCCAACACCAAGCTGAGTGTTTCACTTTGCCTCTCCGTGAAGAAATCAAGGAACGAGAGTCCGGTCATGGAGAGATCAAATTGGACAGGATAACTCGAAATACTTAGTTAGGCACTGTTGAGTTTCTCAACAGCCGCCTCTATGCCCTGTTCTTTCCGAAGTCTTGGTGACGTCAAGGGCCCGAAATGCCTCCCCACACTTCTGCCAGTCTGTTTTACTGGAGCTTCTAGAGGGCAATGGCATTTATGCATCTTCGCCACACTGAAACTCAATATACTGGTGGTCTGTGCATGAATCTTCGGTAAGCTCTTGACTAACCACCCAAGTTTTGAATTTGATAGGGAGAGATCAAACCTCCTGCCTTCTAGCAGCTACAAACGTAGCCCGTGTGCCCTTGTTATGGCAAGAGGAAGCGATAAACGCGAACAGCCGAGAGCCCTGTTCATTGCATTTGGTGGCGCTTCTATAGCATTGTAAGGAAAATAAACAGAAGCAATCACGTTAACCCGTATAACACACCTCAGCCGCTACCAGGCATTGGCAACAGAATTGCTCAAGACTGGTCACCGTGGGATGTGATGATAAAATAAGACAGGTCCTAGGTCTACTCGAACTCCTGTCATTTAATACCGTGGCCCCTTTCAACGCGCTTAAGACACTGAGGTGGTCCCTCAACACCCAGAGCTCTTGCACTTTTGTTATGTAGAGTAATGTGTTCAGCTGGGCAAGCCGTCTACTTAGAAGTGTGGTAGCAATTTTGGAATGCTACATGTTAATCTGTGGCACCGTCAAGGGACGGTAGCGACATGGGTCGACCGAGCCAATCTTTTGGGAAAGACGAAGAAACAGCCCCAAAGAAGAGACTCAGACGGTTTCCGTACCGAGAGCGAATGACATCAGCACTGGCTTCATCCACTCGCAGCACAACAGCAGCCCTTCCTTTCCTTCTCGATTGCTACCCTTGGTATATGAAAGGACTCGCCAAAGCCTATTGCTGATTCTCCGATTCTGCGCATACAGGCCGGGCACGACATAGATAGGTCAGGATCCGGAATCCAGCAGATGGCCTTCCTGAGGGGTGCGCTCTCTTCGCTGCAGATCTCGAAGCGAGTGGTCCCCGGGGGGGGGGCACGTTATTGCCAACGGTCCCGATGCACGCGAAGTCGGCCAGAGACGCGCACGTCACCCCTAAGATGCCGTCCTTTGTCTCATAGCCCTTCGCGTTGACTCCAGGACCGGGGGCAATAGGCTGGCGCATCAGGCGACTTTTACATTATTTGATTTCGTGGCGCGACCATTGGCAGCAGCAACAGGGAGGACTCGGTGGCATCCGTGGGTGCCACTTCCGTCGACCGAGATCACAAGACATAGATGGAGAAGGGCCGGCATAGCCACATGAGGATTTCTACCGCATGAGTCTGGTCAACCGCTTTCTCCTTTCCCTTCTTGCCGCCCTCTTCGTTTTCACGGCTTCCTTGGGAGGTCGTGCCATTACCGCTCTGAAACTAATGACTCTCTGTCTCCCAAGATGAGCCGATTGCGATAGCAACCTCGTCTCCTCCAGGATATGTTCTCGCTCATATACAGGGTGTATTAAAAAATAAGATGAATTTTCTAATTTCGCGGGCAACATTCATTCCATTTTCGAGTAATACCTTTTCATGTTGGTACATTCGACTCGAAGATATGTGCACGGTTTTAATAATATACATAGCATGTTTAGTTTGTTTGTGAGAGGCATAAATAAGACAAGTGTTTTGCGTATTGTGTGATTTTCTGCTATCAAAAAAAATGGATCAAAGAAGTTGCATAAAATGTTGTGTAAAAAATGGAATTAAGTGCTCAAAAACACTTGAAATGTGGACAGTGGAATGTGAATGACGACGATCGCTCTGGATGCCTCAATGCTGAATTGTGACCAAAAACAACGTCACATGAGCATCACTCAGGAATTGCTGAATGACGTCAACGATGACCAGGATTTGCTTAAAAGGGTCAAAACTGGTGACGAGTCATGGGTATATGGTTAAGACAGCGAAAGCAAAGCACGCCAAGTTCGATCAAATGTCAAGGTTTTGCTCACTCTTTTCTTCGGTTACCATGGCGTAGTGCATCAGGCGTAAGGCGTAATAAGAGTAACACCGTGAAGTTTGTGTGAAGCAATACGAAAAAACGTCCGGAGTTGTAAAAAAAATTCATAGCTTTTGCATCATCATAATTCATCTGCTCACTCATCTTTGCTTGTGAGAGACTATTTGGCCAAAAACTACACCGTTATCATGCCTCAGCCACCGTATTAACCAGATTTGGACGCCAGCGATTTCTTCATGTACCCAAGATTGAAGAGACCCATGAAAGGACGCTGTTTTGCGACGATTGAGGAGATAAAAACCGGATAGATAAGAGAGCTCAAGGACATATCAAAGTGTGCATAACAGAACTGCTTCGAGAATTGGAAAAAACGCTGACACAAGTGTATCATTATATATTTGAGGGGGATTACTTTGAAGGAGTTAAAATAGGAATTGATAAATAAATAAATATTTTTAGAGAAATTCAAGTTCACCTAATTTTTTGAACACACCGCATAGCTGAGAGACTTTAGTAATGGCTGGGGCCTCCAGACTCCATCCCCCTGCTACCGAAGCGGGTGGGTTGCCCCTTGGGCGGGTTCCACTTGGAGTAATAATCCTTTCGTTGCCCGTTACCCAATAATGGTTTTGGTTCGGAACTCTTCTCTAGACAGTTTGGTTCCCGGATGGCACTCTGATTCCATGGCAACTGTTAGCATGACACGAGTGTTGAATCGAACACATCTGGGAAGGACACTCGTGTGATACCAGAGCTTCCCTATTCTC
Source organism: Anastrepha ludens (assembly GCF_028408465.1). NCBI lineage: Eukaryota > Metazoa > Arthropoda > Insecta > Diptera > Tephritidae > Anastrepha > Anastrepha ludens. The sequence goes on from NC_071501.1 coordinate 60,134,815, forward strand.
CATCTACGGCGGGCCTGATGGGAGATCAGGCAACTACTCGCGTAAACCAAATGTCTAAAAGTGGTCACACTAAAGCTCAGTCTCTTACTGCTGTGACTTATGGCCCCACACGTGTTAGTTATCGCATCTCGCACATAGGTTGCTCACGTTCCCGAGGGTGAACGAACGTAGACTCAAGTGTTAGAATTGAGTATAGTCCCGCGACTGTAACTTCTTACCCAGAAGAATCATCAGCCTTACCCCATTGCCAGAGTTGAAATCTATCGGATAGTCTCGCTTCTCAACAAGTGCTACGTTGGACTAAGAAGGCAATTGGGTGTAAGTTCTCCCTCACTGAACAAAAATCCTACTTTATTTTACGTTTCATATTAACTTGCATATGAAAAATCGGACTTCAAATATGTATGTATATGTCTTTTAGGGCAATTTGAAGAAAAAGAAGGAAATCAGCTCAGTCTAAATATCATAGAAGAGATATGGAGGAAACTATTTACTACTATAACTTTGCGTTTGCCGCAAATATTTTGTTTACTTCGGGTTGACCTTTCGTTTTTTTGTACTAACTTATATGTTATGTGCCCCCTGTCTCAAGTGATGTATGTATGTATATGCATCTGTGTATAACCTGTGGCATGTAAACGGATAATACGGTAGTCGATATGGATGGTCTATACTTCGTTCAAATCTTTTAACCTAATATTTTTGAGTACGATTATTCTTTGCATTTTCATACACTTTCCTCCTTACTTTCTTTTTAGTTCACAGCCCTCAAAGGGAATATGTAGGCATATGCATGAAACATAGCACCTCTTCATACATCCCTACTTACATGTGTGTTAATGCCACTTCAATAAATATGTTAAATTGTATTTTTGTCTATATGTGTACATATGTTCGTCAGCATACATACCTATAGATTTATTCCAAAGTAAACATGTTTGTATCTTCATGCATACATATGTATACACATAGTACGCGCTAATATATGTGCATTTGTGTACGCACATATAAATTCGTATAGACCTATACATACGTACATACTAGATATATGTATATGTATATATAGTAAATACGCACAAATTCAGTTATAAAGTTTCACCAACCTTATCCCAACTGTATATTTACCTCATACTTTGTACCTTTCTTGCGTTTCGTTCCATTTTAATAACATTAATTAAGGTGTTGCCTTCGTTGGTGTTCTTCACGCCTCTCCTTACAAATTGCTCAGGAATTTTATGTTTAGTTTACTTTTTCTTTCATCTTTTCACGGTACGCCAGTTTTTACTGACCGTACCGTCCATTTGGTTTGAAACACGCAATTTGGCTTAAATTGGTTGAACGGCGCTTCTTATTTGTGAGATAAAATCGATGCGATGAGTTCGCACCGTTTCAACCTTTGAGATATGTGTGCGATCCATATATGTATGTACATACCTACATATTAATGAATATTAGTGTACGGACAATGGTGAACTGCGCGTTGAATTGGGTGTAACAGATTTAAAATTAAGCCATTATGTGTGGCTTCAGACTTTAAAAGTGATCACAATGCATGCAATGTACGTATGTGTGTAAGAGTATGTGTTTGGTCGGTTCAAGACACAATTCAGCAAAGAGGTGTCTACCCTTCGCAGGAGGTGCCAGGTTTTGTATTTTTTACTTGTCATGCTCATTGCAATACTTCCGAAGAGTCATCGAAACAGAGTAATGCTTATACACTCATGCCTATAAGTAACTCATAGTCAGATTATTCGCTTAATAAATATGTACATTCCTTGAAGGGTTTTAGCATCAACTAATACAAATCTTCTTGAAATTATAAAGTTCTCAAAAAATAGTTGCGGAACATAGAAATTGTTTTGCTAGTTTTATGTCATATTATTATAAACAATATCATACATATAAAGGGTGATTTTTTAAGAGCTATAGGAAAGTTTTTCAAAAAAACACACGTAAAATTCAGAAAAATGCATGAAATTTTTATTTAAATCGATAGTACAGTCCGTATAATTTAATGTTTGAAGATTATTTCATGCAAATGTTGACCTCGACCGCGCTTCAAATGGTCCAACCGCTTAGTCCAATTTTAGCATACTCTTTCCAAGCTTTCGGCCGGTATCTCACTTATAAATGCTTTAATGTTGTCTTCCAATGCGTTAATGGAAGCAGGCTTGTCTGAATAGACATGAGCTTTAACATAGCCCCACAAAAAATAATCTAAAGGCGTTATATCGCCCGATCTGGGTAGCCAATTGACAGGTCCCGAACGTGAAATAAAATGTTCACCGAACTCGAATCTCAACAAGTGCATTGTTACGTGTGCTGTGTGGCATGTGGCACCGTCTTGCTGAAACCACATGTCATGCAAGTCAAGCTCTTGCATTGTGGGCAAAAAAAGTGAGATATCATTTCACGGTAGCGCTCACCACTCGCAGTTACGTTACGATTCGCAGCATCTTTGAAGAAGTACGGTCGGTCCAATGATACCTCCAGCCCATAAACCGCACCAAACTGTGACCTTATCTCGATACATTGGGAGCTCTTGCAATTCTTCTGGCTGATCTTCACTCCAAAATCGACAATTCTGCTTATTTACGTACTCATTGATCCAAAAATGAGCTTCGTCGCTGAACACAATTTTTCGATAAAAAAAAGTGGATCTTCGGCCAACTTTCCAAGAGCCCATTCACCAAAAATTTTGCGTTTCGGTAGATCGTTCGACTTCAATTCTTGCACCACCTGTATTTTGAAAGGCTTCACACCTAAATCCTTTCGCAGAATTTTCCACGTTGTTGAGTAACATAGGCCCAATTGCTGCGAACGGCGGCGAATCGATAATTGATGGTCATCATTAACACTGACCGACACAGCTGCGATATTTTCTTTAGTTCGCACTCTACGTAAGCGTATTGGTGGTTAGATGTCCAATAATGTAAATTTGGTTCTAAATTTAGTCACAATAGCTCGAATAGCCGCTTCAGTGGGTCGATTAAACTGACCATAGAATGGAAGAAGCGCGCGATAAACTTTCTTAACAGAACACGCATTTTTATAATAAAATTCAATGATTTGCAAGCGTTGTTCGTTTGTAAGACGATTCATGCTTAAATTATAAACCAAACTGAAGATGTTTGACAATGAAACAAAACACGAAACGTGCGTCAGCTGTTTAAACCAACTGTTTAAAAAGATAATAGCTAAAAAATCCCCCGTTAGTATGTAAGTACCTATTAATATATTTACTCTGTAGAAGAACTAGTAACTAAGTCATAATATGAAATAAATAATGGTAAATTACATTCTGTCAAAAAAATACGAGGAATTGTTCATTTAAAAAGCGCGCGTTACACATATGTCTAAATTGTTTTTGCTGGAATGATGGTACAACTGTCCTTTATAGTGTCGCAGAGCTTGAGTGGGATCTGTCAATTGGCTTGTTTTTGGCATTTAATTATATCAGTTCGATAGTATCAGCCGTAGGTGTGCTCTGCGATTTTCACTGTGGATACAATAATATATCGAACAAAGAATTCGTCTTAAATTTTGTATTTTGAATGGGATTTCGTGTGCCGAATCGTTGAAAATGTTGCAGAAAGCCTATGGCGAGTGTGCTTTATCAAAAACACGGGTCTACGAGGTTATAAGGCTTTTGCAGAGGGCCGAGAAGGCGTGGAAGAGTTACCCCGGTCAGGTCGCCCACCAACGTCTTCAACTGATGAAAACGTCGACAAAATCACGGAAATGGTGTTGGAAAACCATAATTTAAGTTTGAGGGAGGTAGCTCGTGACCTCAGCGTGTCTCAAGAATCAATTCAAGATTCAAATCAGATTTGATCAAAGAATTTGAGCAATTTTTTTTATGTCCTCCTCTGTTTACCCAAGTATTTGTCCCGCTTTAGCACGAACCCAGCACATGTGTGTCGGTTTCATCTTCTTCCCCACAGATCGTGCGAATTCTATTGGAGTATGTTTCCAATTTAGTTAGATCATGATTCAATCTACGATGTTGTTTTTCCATTTTGTTCTTAATAAAAAAGGAGATATTAACCTTTCGTAAACGAAAAAATGGCTTTGGACTTTTAAATGAGGAGTCCGCCCCTTTCCTAGCTACCTTATTCCCATCTGCAGTAGTTTCTCTGTGTCCCAGAACCCGGAACCCAAACGATACGTACCTGATTGTTCTGGCCTGATATTCAGCTTATCAAATGATTTAAGTACCAGTTTTGATGTAACCTGGAAAGAGTTTAGGGAAGAAATTTTGATAAGCGCCTGAGCGAGTAGCAGTTTTAACTGTTGAAAGGGTGTGAGTTCAAAAGGATCTTCTATTATTGCCCATGGCTTCTGATACGCATATACTCGTACACACTAGCCGCTGTAGCCTTTTTAATGTGTTTATTAGTGCTTCTTTTGGCGTGTAATTCTACTAGATTACTACCACGTATGAGATCGTAGATCTGACTATAGTCATCATTGTAGAGCGAACCCACTGGGGTGGTCCTGATGATATGCCTAGCGCCTCATAGATGTACGGCAGCTCAACCACCGACATCTGCGAGGTACAGTTTCTAAAACGGCTATGGGTGTTTCCTGAAGGTTTTTTTTTTGCTGAAAACGAATATGACCAGCACGTCAGGATTTTTGGCAATCTGTGGTTAAATAGTCAGAAAATGCAGATTTTGACAATTTATATGATTTCTTTTTAGCAAAGTACTACTCTTTAAATCCATTTTAAAAATATTTTTGCGATTAATATAAAAAAAGTTATACTATAATATTTTGAATTCGAGACTTTTAGATATGCAAATTCGACCTTTAAACGCTCTCTCTATTCTTAAAAACTATGTATGTTTAACAGTGGTGTTGCTCACTAGGAATCTGATGTTAGTTTTTTAAAATTCAAAATGGCGGATCCAATATGGCGGACGATATTTTGCAAAATTAATGACAGTAGCTTGAAACTTGTTACTCGGGATTATTGGGGTCGCTAATTAAGAATTTGATGTTAGTTTTTTAAAACTCAAAATGGCGGAAAGAAATGGAAAGATTCCGTATGCGACACGTAAGATTTTTAAGGAGTAAAGAAGGTTAATCTAAATGCAAGTCCAATACCATTCATAAATTTATGAGATTAGACTTGCACTTAGTCTAGCCATTTTGCATCTATTGCCGAAGCTTCTTAGAAATCTATCGCGATACACACATAACCTCTAAGATGGTGTCGAAGCCCGATATTGGACCAACGCATTAAAAATATTGGGGCCTCATATTGAATTTTAAGAAAATAACATTAGATTCGTAATCAGCGACCCCAAAATCTCCCGAGTAACAACTTTCAAACGAAATTCGATAGATTTGTGAAAGGTTGTCCGCCATATTGGATCTTCCATTTTGAATTTTAAAAAACTAACATCAGATTCGTAGTCAGCAACACCACTGTTAAACATACATAGTTTTTAAGAATAGAGAGAGCGTTTAAAGGGCGAATTTGCATATCTAAAAGTCTCGAATTCGAAATAGTATAACTCTTTTTATATTAATCGTAAAAATATTTTAAAAATGGAGTTTAAAGCTGAAGAGTATTACTTTGCGATGCCGTTGTGGAAAATTAAAAAAAAACGTTACCTTGCTCAAAACAAAATTAAAAAAATGGCCAAAATATGCATTTTTTGACTATTTAACCTTAAATTGCCAAAAATCCTGACGTGCTGGAGCATTTTCAAGGTCATATTGTTTTCAGCATAAAAAAACCTTCAGGAAACACCCATAGCGGTTTTAGAAACTGTAAAAAAGCGAGATTTCGCAGGCCTGTGTAATTATATACACATGAGGAATTATGTTGAAAAATGTCTTCTTATTCATAAAACATTTTGAGCTCACTACGTAATAAAAAAATTGTTTTCTTCGGAGTATCATATAACGTTAGATCCATTCCACACTTGGACACGGATGCCCCACAGATCCAGAAGTCATTAGAGTACTCAAATCATGGGTAAGAGAATTAAAAAACAATTTTATTAGATCGACCCGAAGTCTTCATTTCTTATATACCAGGGTGCATTTACGATAGTCCTTAAAATTTTTGATTGAAGTCGTTGAATTATTTGTATATTTGACTTGCATGTTGTCACCCATATTTTAATGCCGTACCTCCAGATGGGTATTATCATTGTCTTATATACTAATAGTTTGTTGTATACTGATAGTTTTGAGTCCTTGTTGAGTAGCCAATACAGTTGTCTGAATCTGTTTTTCACTTCGTTCCTTTTTTGGATTATGTGGCCTTTCCATGACAGTTTTGCGTCAATGATCATGCCCAGGTATTTAGCTTTTGTGTTTTGAGTGATGACGACTGTGTTATTAATTGCTATCGTAGGATGGTCATGTTTGCGGTTGGTATATACAAGGTGGTGCAAAAGTAACTTTGCGATGTTTTTTGGCTGTAATTTAAAAAAACAAAATGAAAAACTTTGATTCTTCTTGTGGATTATTTTTATTTGGTCTTTTAATTTTTTTTACATCAAGTCGAGAATATGATGGCATGTAAATGGCCGCCGGCACAGTTGATTGCCATTTGAGCCCTTTTTATGGCCTTCACTTTGGCCAAAACTTCCGGCGATAGGTTCTCACATTCTTGACGGATATTGTCTTTAAGAGCTGCAAGAGTCTGAGGCTTGTTGACATAAGCCCGCGACATCAAAAAGCCCCACAAAAAGAAGTCTGGAGTGGTCAAATAAGGTGATCTTGCTGGCCAGTGGAAATCGCCAAAACGGGAGATTAGGCGCCCGGGAAATGCATCCTTCAGCATATCGGTTGTGGCATGTGCAGTGTGTGCCGTTGCACCGTCCTGTTGGAACCACATGCTTTCCAATCCCAATTCATCAAGTTGCGGCAAAAAGAACTCGTTGATCATTGCTCTGTAGCGCTCACCATTCACAGTAACCGTTTGGCCCGCGACGTCTTCGAAGAAAAAAGGTCCGATGACTCCTCCAGCGAAAACAGCACACCATACAGTGACTTTGAGCGGGTGTAATGGCTCTTCGTGGGTTACACGCGGATTTTCAATGCCACAGAAACGTAAATTTTACTTATTTACGTACTCGCTAAGATGGAAATGGGCCTCATCACTCATGATTATTTTTGATGAAAAATCATCTTCCTCTTGGTGGTGATTAAGGATGGCTTGAGCGTATGTTAGACGCGATTGGCGGTCAGCAGCTAACAGCTGATGCACCGTCTGGACTTTGTACGGAAACATCTTCAAATCTTGTACCAAAATTCGCTGTAAAGACCGTCGACTGATACCCACTTACGTGGCACGTCGTCTGGTCGATGTCGACGGCGCTTCCATGACATCCTCGGCTACAGCAGCAATATTCTCTGCAGAACGGCTACTCCGGGGTCTGCCACGCCTGGCAGCATCTCGTGTTGTGCCAGTCTCTTCGAGGCGAGCGGCTAAACGTCGCAGTGTTTCACCAGCAGGCGTTGGACGGCGAGGAAATCTGCGACGAAATTCACGTTGTGCCAAAGTCACCGACCGATTATTGGTCAAATAAATAGTCAGCAATATTCCGCGTTCTGGAGCAGTGTAACGTAACATTGTTTATTAACGTGTATTTCGCATGTGTTTACTACACAAATGTCAAAACAGAACTGACATTAGGGGCCAATCGCAAAATGTATAGCATTTTCTGATAGGTGGATTACTTTAGCGCCACCTGTTATTATTTGGACTGTTTTGTCTGTGTTTACTTGGAATGTTAATAATTTAAAATTATAACTGAAGTTAATATTATAGTATACAATTTTTTGCAATATATTAGGACTTAAAGATACATATACAAGTACGTATGTAACTTCGTGTTTTTAATAAATTGATATTTTAACATAGTTTCAATATTTTGAAATTGTTTCTTTAAAATTATTATTATTTGTTTTAGGTTGTAGCAGTGTTGGTAGTGTAGATTTACTTAGATTTTTATACCCTCGTACTCGTGTGTTATAACTTTTTTCACATAACCGTTCTGTGCTCTTACATAATGAAATCAGTTAGATATAGACATAAACTTATACATAGTAAATATACCAAAATCCTCAGAGTGATGAGAGGAGCCGATTTAGACATGTCTGTTGCATGTCTATCCGCTTCTGCTAACAATAACTCAAGCAAAAATTAATATATTTCTTTGACAAAGCAATTTGGTACTGAAAATGGGCGAAATCGGTCAATAATTGCACGCACCTCCCCCATGAACGAAAAAAATAAATACAATGTAATTAAAATTTTGAAAATCAGGCACTGCCATATCGACTTTGGATATATGGGTATACGAGGTGTATTCCAAAAATTAGGTGAACATGAATTTTTCTCAAAAAATATTTTTTTACTTATCAATTTCTATTTTATCTCCTTCAAAGTAGTCCCCCTCAAATATATAATAATACATTTGTGCCAGCGATTTTTGCAACTCTCGAAGCAGTTCTGATATGCACACTTTGATATGTCCTTGAGCTCTCTCATCTATTCGGTTTTTATCTACAACTCCGGGATTTTTTTTCATATTGCTTCACACAAACTTCACGGTAATACTCTTTATTTACCGTATGACCTTATGGTAAGAGCGCCAGATGCACTACGCCATGGTAATCGAAGAAAACAGTGAACAAAACCTTGACATTTGGTCGAACTTTTTTGGCCCTGGCTTTTCCACTGGGACGATTGGGCTTTGCTTTCGATGTCATAACCATATACCTATGACTCGTCACCAGTTACGACCCCTTTAAGCAAATCTGGATCATCGTTGAAGCCATTCAACAATTCCTGAGCGATGCTCGTGCGACGTTGGTTTTGGCCAAAATTCAGTAATTTTGAAACGAACTTCACTGCCACACCCTTCATGCCCAAAAATTACGAAAAGATTGCATGGCATGAGCCAACCGCTAATTATGGTTCGACGATTCTCCGTAACAACTTTCTTCTCTTTCTCAATTTTTTCATCGGTTTTTGATGTGCTGTGGCGTCCAAAGCGAGCGTCGTAATTCACATCTTCTCGACCTTCTGTCAAAATCTTGTACCGCTTGTAAGCATTTTTTTGACTCAGAGTATTCTCACCACTGCCACTGTCAACATTTCAAGTGTTTTTAAACACATTTTTTTCGGTATGCCTCTCACAAACAAACTATACGCTATATTGCTAAAACCGTAAGCATATCTTCGCGACGAGTACTATAAATTATTCTTATATAATAAATATATAAACTTCTCGTGCCACAATGTTCGTTCCCGTACTGCTCCGAAACGGCTTGACCGATTCTCATGAAGTTTTGTCAGCGTATTGAGTAGGTCTGAGAATCGGCCAACATCTATTTTTCATACCCCTTAGTGATAAGGGTTGTCCACCCTTAACATTTTTTTTCTAATTTTTAGACTTTTTTAATTTTTTAATTTTTTTTTTTGACGCATTAAAAATACATACAACCCTAAATTTTTAGCTTTTTATCACCAACCCCTATTTTTTAATAGCCATTTTAGTAATTTAATCATTTTTTATCCCCGGTCGATAACTTAGTTATCCCCGCCAGTTGTCTACAGGTGTCACTTCCAACCCAGTAAACAGCATGGAGTAGGGATGAGAACGAAGCCGGTATCCTGTTTCTCTCACACAATAGGACTTCTCCCTACACAGTTGTCGGCCATCATTATTGTTTATGCCTCAACTGTAGTAGGTAGTAACGTTGAGAATTATTATTTTGCTATATTAGTGTAACTTTCATATTAACTATTAATTATTCCTATTTTATTTTACACGCAACGCAGTTAGGATTTGCAATGCATGTTTTCGCTATATATCCTTCAGCCCAGCATCTTAGGCACCTTTTACCTCTGTTTATTTTTGGCATGATTTCGCCACGTGACCAAATTCCAGGCAGCGATAACATCGCGGTAGTGCTGCTCCTTCTCGTGTTCGACATCACACCCATCCAACCTTCAGTTTGCAAGCTTGTAACAAGCTTCTCGCATCTTTGATGGGCAGTACTAATGTCGCTATTTGCGTGTTATCTCGAAGCACCCGCGTGAACTTAACTATGCTAACAGTTAATTCATGAATTTCTGAGAATCGTTCCTTCACTGCCTGTGCAAATGAGATCCTTCTTTAGTAGCCATCTCTTCCAGATATCTGCATTCAATAGCGATTTACCCACGCAGGCTTTTCACACTCGCCAAATTTGTCATTATATTTCCTATTTGTTCTTTAAATTTGATTGCAAGCACCATTCCTCAGATGGATCAGGAGTTCCCCTTTCACCGTTCTTCTTATTTTGTTGACGCTTTCCCCTAACTCTTTCAGCTCAGGTTTGCCTTAAATAGCCTTTAAGATATCGCCATATGACTTCTCTTTTGTTTAAGAGATAATTAGGGCGTTAGGACGTTTTTGTGCTAGCTTGCGAGGCCTCTTGATTGTATTGCCAGTCATTTGTTGTAGCTTGGCTTTCGGTATGCTATTCGCTTGTTGTCCCTTCGGTTTCTACAGCTTTTTTAGCTGTAAAAGTGACTGCCTAATCACTCTACTAATTTGCTTGCTGAGCATTCCTATTTTTGTCATTTTCTCCCTGCTTGACACGAGGCATGTAATCTGTTCGCACTACCTTCGTGGCCTGCATTACCGGTATTGGTGTTTCAGCGTTTATTGACACCTCTTTGTGTAACTACTGAATTTTACTTACCAAGTCTCTCATTGCCTGGTTCATGTGTCCCTGTGCTGCCACCAATTCGATTAGTTTGGCAATTTTATTCCCTAACTTGTTGTTTGTATCGTTTTCGTTAGCCTCCGTAACGTTGGTTGCAGTCCCGACGTCTTGGCCTATTGGTGTATGCTGGCTGATGTTGTTTCCGTTAAAAGGATCACACATCCTTGATGTTTCACACTCTGCCATAATCGCCTCATCAGATATAATTGGTCTGATTGGACGTATTGGCGATCTTGCTATTTTGTCCCATCTCTTGAAAGGATCTTGAATTTTCGCGGCATTCGCTTGTAATATGTTTTCTTTTTTGTTGCTGTTTTTTTTCATTGTGTTCCATATTCTTTTCTATTGTTCAGCGCAACGTGTGACAGGGGGACGGGCCGAGATGTTCAGGAACGGGTATACCCTCGAAGACATTTTTTGTGCTCCAGTTCCCTGGAGCCTGAACCACGCTTAGTCAATCCCGGAATACGCGGACGAATTGACGCTCGCCCGGAGCAGTGCAGACTACTAATGCTACACCCAATGCATACTTATTTACCAAGGACTTATTTAGCAAGGCTGGTTCCTGTTGCACGTAATAAATTTCTCCTCGGTAGGGCAAGCTCACATCGCCCCTTTATAATTGTTGGCGCACTTAACTTGGTGTATAGACGCCGACCAGCATACCGCCCAACTCGGGAACAGACGCATGCTGGGTTTTGCCGCTGTTCTTGTTTCAGACGGCCATCCTGGAGCTATCCAGGAGTTACCGCTTTGAGGAGAGAATCGACTTGATGTGGATAGGCACAAAGATTACTAAATTTGACTAAACACGCCTTCTTACATTTGTTCACTCACCAACGGGTGTTCGGAAGCTATACAAAAGATACTTGGGCGAAGCCCGGAAGTTGTAAGCTGTTTGAACCGTATGCAGAAGAATTGTCCTGGCCACTCCTTAATGGCAATCAGTGGACCTTCCTCACTTGAGTGGACTTCTACACTCGGAACCATTCTCCACGTAAGATCTGTGTATATGCATATGCAAAGATAATTGTTTTAGCATAAGTTAGGCAAGAACTCGATCTTTCGGGTATTTACTCCTCATTTATTGCATGTACAGATGTACGGGCATCTGTCTATTAGTTGGCTAAATGACAGTCCAGAGTATTGTTTACAAGCCCGCGAAAGCATTTTGCCGAGTGTAAACGCGAAAAAGACAATCAGTAATGTATTTCAAACGTAATAGTGTGATTGCATTATATTTGACTAGAAAATCACAACCAGCGATTGTTCGTGAGCTCGAGCACCTTTATTTGACCGACCGTTCATACGAGAATTTGAATAATCGGGGAATCACCACAGGTAATGGTTTGAGCCATTGTACCTGCAGATGGGGGCTCTTTAATCGTTTTCATTGAGTCTTGCGAGGTAAATGCGAAATATTTTCGGGAAAGTATTCTGGAGGTTACTTTGAAGCCGTGGGCAGACAAACACGTCGGTGGCAGACCATGGACGTTTCAACAGGACTCGGCACCATCTCACAAAGCTCAAGTGAACCAAGAATGGCCAAAAAACAATGTTCCGAGTTTCATAACGTCCACACAATAGCTCTCAAATTCACCAGACGCGTATCTGATGGACATTTTGGAGAGCAAATTCCGAGCTTAGAGATTCACCAGTCTCGAGGCGCTGAAAAAAGCCATTATCTGCGAGTGGGCTAAACTACCTATAAGTCACATTCGGGCAGATTGTTATTCGTTTCGGAACCGTCTCAAGGCCATAGTCAACGAAAAAGGTGAGCGATGGTGCTAAACGTTTTTTAGTTATAATAGATGGCTCGCGGAAAGGAATACCCTGAGGGAGCAGATTGGCGACATTGCGCCGAGCAACATAATCAGCAAAATGCTTGAACGCGAGGACAACAGTTGGAGCGCGGTAAAGAAATACATCGAGAACGTACTACGGAAAGCAAAGATTAACCTCGACACAGTGCAACAAAGCGAAGCCGCACAGAGAGAGACCCAAGAAAACGAGCCTATAGCATGAAAGCTGCCTACAAATATGGTGGACCCAGACGTGGTTGAATAGAATTGGTCCTTTATGGATGCCGTTCAGGGCCCTCCCAAACTAATATGGAAAGCAGTTCCGGGAAGAGTGTCTCCCCAGAAGGAGAGGAGGGATCGTTTTAGTGGCCACACCATAGGACGCAGTAGACGACGGTCGCTGTAAGTGCGAAGGCATTTTGAACCCTACCTCATGCGCCAAAAAAAAACCTCATAGTATGGGCTCCATATTAATGAACAGTACTCTATGCGAGATCGTAGTAAGCCAACATAGAGAGATCTCAACGTTTGAGAGTCTTTAAAATCAGTGGAATTTCTTCTGATGAAACCAACGAGCAAATGCTTTAGATATCACATAATCAATACGTTTAGTGAATGAATGTTTAGTATCAAAAATAATACCAAGATCTTTCATTTCCCACTTCCTACTTAGGATACAGTTATTTTATTTGTAGTTAACAGAAAAGTCTCTGATCGAGACTATACTTATCAGAAGAAAGGTAACTGCTAGATTATATATATACAATATAATTGGCGCTAACACCCTCTTTGGGTGTTTGGCCGAGCTCCTTCTCCTATTTGTGGCGTGTGTCTTGATGATGTTCCACAAATGGAGGGACCTACAGTTTCAAGTCGACTCCGAACGGCAAATATTTTTATGAGGAGCTTTTTCATGGCAGAAATACACTCAGAGGTTTGCCATTGCCTGCCGAGGGGCAAGTCATAGTGGATTTATTTTTTCCCAAATTAATATTATATTTGAGCAGACTATTATGGTATTATGTTCCTATTGCACCATAAATTCTAGTTTAAGAATATATGTTCAGGAGCATCTTTGGAATGTGTAACAAACTCACGGTTTGATTAATTTTTCTAATATTAATAATATTAATTACTAACATGCCTTTCAATACAAATATTCTTTTATAAATAATTCAGAAATATGTATAAGTAAAATAGAAGATGCTTGCGCGAAAAATATTCCGGCTTATCGCTAAGGAGCGATTTTTTAATGAAGAAGGTGTGGTCTTGCTTAAATCAATAATGGTTGATATTATCCATTTCAAAAAAAAAATATTTCACCAAACTCTAAAATCTAATTGCATGTCCATGATCACCAAATGCAAAAGCAGGTTTAACGAAAATTATATTCGAAATAAATTCTGTGTTTTTGAGTATTTTATTGCGTAATGTGAACACAATATTTATGTTCGATAAAAAAATTAGCGATCAAAAGCCATCAATTTAAATCAAAAGCATGAGTAAAACTCTTTTCCAAAAAGGAAAAAGCTTAACCTAGTACCTAGTAGTTTAGTAGGGGAAGTTTACAAATTTATGTATTGACTAAAAAAATTAGCATATATTCACGTTTTTGTTGATAAATTTTCTATTTTATCGTTGCTGAGTACAAACTGCAAGGCGCAAGAACAAAAGTGCACAAAATACCACAAAATACTAGAATATATTAGTTTATACTGAAAGTTCAATCATATGCCTACAGATTATATGCTTTCGTGATGATGCCTAAAATTTGTCCAGCTCAAAATTGCACTGCCACTTTGCTCTCTGAATTTCTGAGTGATGCATAATTTTTCGACGTTAACGTTAAAATTAGGTGGGTACAACTATTACAAATTTTGGTGTTATCGAACACGATTTATATCCTACTAAAAAGAAGAGTGCTTAGGACAGTGAACGATTTATGGATAAAAATTAATCGTTATCATATTTATTTTCTAAGATTTTTGAGGTTAAAAGGAAAAAATAGATGATGATGGGAAATAAAAATATTTCTTTATGATTTGGGACACCCTAACATTTATTTATTTGTATTCCGCAGCTGAAAATTATTAATTTTTGTTTCACACAGGTATATTGATGAAAAATTAAGCCAATGCCATCAGTGAACTTCAACATATTTGCTGATATTGATCTGTTCAAATGTCTCAAATACAAGCAAATTACATTAACGACAGAAGATAACACAAACTAAATTAATATTCATGAACTGGTGGAATGCTCTACTAACAAAATATCACAAGGCAAAGAAATGTAGAGGAAGTGTACCAAATATGACACAAAAGTGGATCTTGATAAGAAGTAGGAATGGGAAGCACTGATAAACTGTGCATATGATGCGCATTATCAAAATTCCTTTAACTGTGTAGCTAAACAGTGCATATAAGACTACATATTGCAATGTGGAGGTGCCTATATTGATACACACATACACGTATCTATCCCAAAATATAATTAAGTATGTGTGTATGCATGCATGTATGAATGCATGAATGCAAGTTAAGGAATGTATCAGAATTCACTCTCGTGGTAGTTTAATGGGTTGCATGTCGGGTTGCCGTATGAGCACAACTTGGGTGGCTTTAAGTCGATCTCAATGAGTGTTGGAAAAGAAAAGAAAAACTTGCTTACATAAATGTTACCAGAAGCAAAACGGGTTAACTCTTTTCCTTATTGGATTAGTATTTACAGGTTATTTCAATAAGAAGCTTTATATTAAATTATTCAAAAACAAAAGAACCTAAGAAAGCGAAATGTCTTATTAATTTTATAATTTGTCGCACTACTAGTGAATCATGATTCAATAATAAAAGGTTTGCTCAATAAGCAGCTTTCCCGTTCCCTCTTCACAAATCGGCACACTTACCAACACGCTGGGTTGCTAGTTCTAGAAATTTTGAGTAAAAGTGGAGGAAACATTTAGTTTTCAAAATGATCTGCCTACGAGCAACAACTCGCTCAAGAGTTTGTATCGGTATAGAAGATTTAGCAAAGCACAGAACCAGCTTGAGTATTGCTATAAAATTGGAACTAGTATTAAAAAGTTTTAACGGTACATCTATTGAATTAAGCTTATTTCGTGTCCAGAGCACTTGAATGCCATCGCCGATGACAAGAAGATTTTTTGAAAACAATAATATAGAAATGTAGTTAGTAATAAAGGGTTTTTCAATTGGCGCGGGTCGATTTTGGCGCCCTGTGGCAGCCATTTTGTTTTGGTGACATCTGCCAAATCTTTTGTTTATTATTCAGTTGTTTATGCCAAATCATCATGACAAGTTACACGATTGAACAGCACGTTTAAATGATAAAACTTTATTATCAAAATGAGTGTTCATTAACGCAAACGTTGCGCGCATTGCGCACAGCAAACACCATTTTATTCCATTTCAACATCTACCCGCCCTTATTGAAAAACCCTTTATAAGAATAATCGTGACTTGGAGGTTAAAACTAGAAAAATTACATGGGCAAAGCGTAGTAAAGGTCAAAGTTCAGTTCAGAAAGTATGTTCAAAGTTTGTTTTTAGTAAATTAAATGTATGATGAATCTATTTCTTCTATGAAAGAATGTATTATTACCCTATTTGGCTTAGGTATATTAACACAATAGCTTCGTATTAGCGAAAACTTCGCTAACGGATTTAAATTTAAAAATAAAGTCACAAAACATACATATTTCTTGGATCTCTTGCCAAAAATGATTTAATTGTTTCCGGGAAAAATTTAGTATAATGTAATCTGCTTTGAAAAAAAGGTTTACAAGGGGGCATAGAGGGGTGTATCCCCATCTTAAAACTGAAAACCGTGTAATTGGAGTTGCTCTACACCTGAAATAAAAACGAAGTTCGTATGCAGAGATCTTCAGTGGAGGATTCATTGCAAATCTGCAGTATTTTATGCTGTAATTTACAATTGAGAAACATTTTTGAAAAAAGCGTTGCAGAAGGAAATAAAATAAAATAATATAATATATATTATATGAATAAAAAATAATATAAAATAAAAAATAAAAAATAAAATAAAATAAAATAAAAACAGTGCGATTGTCTAAATTATGTTATGCACGTATTTAACTCATCGAAGCTTAAAAACAATGATATTAAGGGGCTACATGGGTTTCGTTGGTTAAAAAAATCGGTGTATTTTTTTTGGCTTATTAATTTCTACAACATCTCAGGAATATTATCCTAAATTTTCAAGTCGATCCGAGTAACAAATTCGGAGATACAGCCTTTGGAAGGTATGCGCTCCAAGCCACTTTTATTGCTACTCAAAACTTTAAACGCGTTTTTCTCGGAACCGTGTTTTCAAAGTCGGTTGTCAAATGTTCTCAAAAACTACTCAACCGATTTTGATGAAATTTTACACAGGTGTTCAAAATACAATTTACTAGTGCTTGAACGTAGGATTTTGTTTCTTTTTTCAATTACAGCTATTTAAAACAAAACAAAATGTCAAGCAAGTTTGACCGAAATTTTAATTTTTTTGGAAATCTCTGCCAAAATTCCAATTTTTACTTTTTTTCTTTCCTTCGTTCAAGCACGAGTTTATGGTCTTAACTAAAACACTTATTTTTGTTTTTTCATTTTTGATGAGCCTGTCAGGAGTTATGCTGACAACGCGGACGCACCTTTTTTTCGAGGAGTCACCGGAAATGACGTCACAATGGAGGAGTTTTAATTTTTTTTTGTAGAAAATTTCAGAAATTATCTTTAAATATGTATCTATAAGACAGAAAAAAGTTTGAATTAAATAAATAATTGTTAACATAAAAAAAAATATTCAAAATAGGCCTTTTTTACCCGACGAAACCCATGTAACCCCTTAAAGGTATCGCAAAAAATAATAAAGTAATTAAAAACCAAGTCCAAAACCGATCAGTGTTACAAACGGGTTCTCATGCTTTTTATAAACATATTTTCTCCACAAAAAATCGATTATCATGTCTGCAAAACAAATAGGGTAGTTGTAGTTGTCCTTATTAAAAAACTCGCTTCCTTTCAAAAAAATAACCCTCATCAGACCCACTCCGGCTACGCAATCCACAGTATTTTTGAATGGAACTATGAGTCCAAAATTAAAAATTCATATGCGTGTGTGCAGTAAGGATGCACAATAACCCCCATCCCCACCATTAACACTAAATTGAAATACTTCATTTTTGTTCATATTTTTGTTTTCATTTGCAGGCATCCGGCAACACTATACTGTTGTCATACCAATCTTCTTATTCGCGTATAAAATTGGAAAGTGATTATATGGATAAATGCATTTGCATTTAATTTTTATGAAAAAATTCGAATAAAAGTAAATATAGTGAAGTGTAAAAAATATAACTATAGTGAAATTCCTGAGGGCACTTTGAAAGCAAATAATTACAAAACTATGAGGGCGGGTCAATAAGTCCGTGACTTTTTGTATTTCTGACCTCTTTACTGAAAAAAAAATACTGCCCCTGTCAACAGACTACCCAGTAATTTGAGGAGACCACAAACGCAATCGTGTAACAACTTCACAGGAAGGTTTGGCGTTGTTTAATCGCAATATGGAGGAGTTTTTGCGCTGTTTTGTAACCGTGGATGAAACATGGATCCATCACCACACACCAGAGACCAAAACAACAGTCGAAACAGTGGGTTTCTAAGGGTGAATCGGCTTAATAATTTACCATTTTCTCCTCAAATTACTGGGTAGTCTGATAAAGGTAGCTGTAAAACACAAACTAACTGACGCAGCACGTTGAAATTTTGACAGGAGTCAACTGACAGATGCCTGTTGACAGGAGCATTATTTCTTTTTCAGTAAAGACCGCCGCCCTCGTATTATTTCTCGAATAATTCGGAGTTATAAAGATTGTTCCTTAACATCTCCACCAAACTTCATTAATTAAAACATTATAGTTTGCCAAAAATTGCCCAAGTTACATTATTACGAATCCCGCCTTTTTTCGACTTTCTTTCATAAAATGTTCATATAATCCTTTAAGAATATGTCAAACAAATTCTAGAATGTAAATTTAAGTATTTCTTACATTATAGATCGTCAACCGTGACGACTCTATTCTTTGCGTTCGAGCGCTGGGAGAGGTATAATTACGTTGTATTCAAACTTTAGACGCGTTTTTTCTCAAAACTACATCTTTCGAATTGGAAAGTTATTGACCGATCTTCTTAAAATTTTGCACACATCTTTTTTATGATATTACTTTCTATGTGTTATGTATGTATGCATATGTGCATTCCTTTATTTATATACAAGTGCCTATCAAAAGTTTAAATAAAAAAAGTGTAAATGAATTAATTCCTATAAGTCTTGCTATTTTTAATTGAATATTATAGTCGTGTTAATGTTGAAGATATAGATTCCCTTATCCGAATAGCTGCATCAGTATATGTTGAAGGAGAAGGTTCATACGTTTGATTAAAATGGTTTTCTTCAACATTTTCTGCAATAATGGATACAAATATTGTGCAATGCTGCGGCAAAGTTCTTTATTTGGCAAACCTTCATGGGTTCATAATAAAGCTCACGAGCATCTAGAAGGCATCTGAATCGGTTCTTAAATACACCAATGGTCCTTTCTATAGTATTTTTGCATTTATTTATTATATTTAAATTATTTTATTGTAATTTCCTTCGCCGCTTCCTGTTGTACGTGAACGAAAAGGTGCCATTAACCATGGCTCTAGAGCGTATCCAGAGTCTCCTGTGGAATAAATAAAATCATTTTAGCAAAAAATTATTCAAACGATCTATATGTGTATACCCATACCCAAAAGCAACTTGTTTCATTCGCCGTTTAGGTGTTTATTGTCAAAGAAATTTCGCGCGCTGCTTACGTTCCAAATATGAGCATCGTGGTTGCTGCCAGGATACTGCGCATTCACGTAACGAGTTCTCATTTTATTATCGCATATCTGCAATAAATAAAAAATTAGAAAGATATTTGAAATATCAGTTTTTGCAAGACTTACAATCATAGCATTGATGCTATAGTACCCTTTACGATTAAAATACAGGAATTTGTCCTTAGCTGGCGCAACAATTTTAATGTGTGTTCCGTCTACACATAAAATCGCACCAGGAAATCCATATTTTTGGTAAAAGTCCATCTTTGCTTGTCTTTTTTCTTCGTTGCTTAAATCAAGATTCACCCACTGAGGACATAGATGACATTGAAGAGTAGATAACACGTCTTTTAATACGCCACAAAATGTGAATTGAGCAATGGGAATGTCAAAGTCCTTTCCCACTCCATGCTGGTACCCACCCTTCGCAAAAAAACCTAATACGGAAGGCAAACGATGGAGCGAAGAGATGGAGTACGGCCTCTTTGAGAGTGCATTCCCATCTAGGATACTTAAGACGTACAAAAAGGCCGCCTTATTCAAGCGGTAATTTTTAGTAAACCTGTTACATTAAATACAGTTAAACTATGAAGTTATGAAGTTATTCCTATACTTACATTGTGTCCTCGACATCGAGCGGATTGCTTGCGTCTCTTAATATTTTTCGTTGAATTTTCATATTCGATCTACGTCTTTCACCTTCCGCTTCCACCAACATTATAGAAAATACCAACGAAGAATCCATAACACTTAAAAGCTTTGTTTTTCCAATATACAGAAATATATATTTTATATTTAAATTATTTACCCTTGTCTTTATTGAAATTTCAAATTATTACAAAACATGTGATTTCGAAAAGTCAAAATTTAAAATATGCGTATGGCAACAACTTTTTCAAATTCACATGGGTTGCATGATAAAAAATTGCTCCGATTCGGAGCGGACATTTACATTCGAAGATTTGCTACGATGGATTGTGTGATAGGGCAAGATATGTTACAATACTTCAAAACCAAAAACAGATCCTTAAATTTTATTTATATGTAAGAATGTAATGTTTTGCATTTGAGTTGTAATGCTTTATGGGTTACAACCTTACCACTTAAATAAATTACTTAAAACAGATTTAATGATTATTTAGCCCCAGTGTTCAATACACAAAATATTTATCAAATATTGTAAAAGTTTACCTGCATGAATTTACAAAAGTAGTTTATTTACTTTTGTATATTAGGTATATAGTTACGTTAAACCAGCATTTTCAACATAATTGAGCAAATATCCATACATACATTGATCAGACGTAATCATCATTTAAGCGGATATCCAAAAATTGCTTAATTAAATTCTGTGATTTGATAAATTTTCCCCGGATACATTAAATTAAAAATACAACATTTTGTGAATGAGAAACGTGTTCATTAATTTTATTATCTTTATTTGCATGAACCATTAATGAACGCAGAGGCAGGCCCATTAGTTATATCAATTAATTCGAGCTGAAACCCCATTTAAAGCTATCACACCAGTTACTAATTAAACAATTAAGCTTGACATTTGTAAACGCCATTTGCATATTAATGTGTTAATTTGTGACTAAAACAGATGGGTTTATTGATAAAGCTATTGACAGACATTTCTTACTACACAAATGAGCACAGCCACCTTTAATTGATTTTCAAGCTGGTTCGCTTCTTTAATATATTTAAAATGCAAAAACAAACTTGACATGTTTAGGCCAAGTTAGCTCTTTTGTTATTTTTTTCTCCCAACGAACGTATTATATAACTTTTTTATTTGCTGTAAATTTTGACATAAATTTCAAACATAAAAAATCCTTTTTTATGTGAGTGTTTCTACTTATATTTCTAACCTAACAATGGAAAAATGAACATTGGTGGGTGAAAACAAAATACTCTCCATGATAATCAATATACTTTTGCAACGAATTTTTGAAACACAACATCGATATTTCCAGGCCCAACAACTTATTTTGAAATACCGTCGGTGATCGAACAGCGACCACGAGAATATTCTTTGTTATGGTGTTTTACGGTGCAAAAGGATGGTTGCATTATTTTCAATACATATGGCTTACGCATCAATACAGTCGGCCTGTAATAAAGCGTGACTGCCAAAACATAGAAATTATTTGACCAATTCGATTCTAGCAAACTTCATTGTATGGACGTATAACATTTTTTATACACAATACTCGTACGTTCAACAAAATCTATAGTCACCACCTTTAAAAAAAAAGTAATTGGCGCGTACACCTCTGTTAGGGGCTTATTCAATTTATGTCTTGCGTCTTGATGTTATTCCACAAATGGAGGGATCTACGGTTTTAGGCCGACTCCGAACGGCAGTTATTTTTTATGCTATTGGCTATAATAATTTCACATCTTCGAGTCATACTTTTGTTAATTTCTGCGAAAGTTGTGGAGGTAATCGGTTCCAAATCAACCGAATTCGCCTTGCTAACTGTTTAACCGTCCATATTTTTTTTTGCTTTACTGTTGCCATAATATTTTCAATAGGGTTGGCATCAAGTGTTTCCATTCTACACACTTTCGGCCTCGATGTTTGGGATCGTTTTTTTTTCTTGTAAACAAAATCCAAATCTTCCAAACATCTTCGCTGTTGACGGTAATAATGCTTTTTGGTAAAATTTATTCATCAAAACTGCATTCAGATTGCAGTTATGCAAATAAATAGGTCTTATCTATTCGCCATTTCCCCGCTCGCTATCTTTATGCTCGATTAACTTAAGGAAAAATTTGCGTACGAAAGCAAAAACAAAGTTATCGAGCCAGATTCGCCGCTTGCGAGTATCGTCATACGTCAAGAATGATAAAATACAAGATTGCGCCCTCCGAATTCGCCGTGTCGCAAGAGACCATGAATAAACAAACAAAGGGATTCCCCATGCTTGTAATTCCCTTGCTTGTGAAGAAGAAGAGTAGGCGAAAGCAATGGAAACAATCAAACATAAGAAAGTATACGCACACACACATACTTTCTTGCCACGGCATCTTCCGCATTAAAAACGCCAACCAACTGCATGTGGAGGTTTTATATTAATTTGTGCTTTCACAATTTAACACATAGCACTTCGTTTTCATTAGTTTGATTAGTTTCAGTCTCACAAATCACAATGCTACCAAGCCATTGACTGCATTTTCTCAAATATGTAAGTTAAGGTGCTCCTTTCGTGGTGTGTTGGATTGCGCTGAAAAACCTATGGAAAGGTGCATTGAGAACTACTTCAACAGCAGCGCTTGAAAGAATACTCAACCTGCCACCGATTAATTTTGCGGCGGAATGTCGGGCAGCTAAATCTGCCATAAGACTCCACGCGACAGACGAATTTCTCGGTAAAACATTCGGGCATAGCTCAATAAGCATGAGTTACAGGGTCAAGACCGACTATATGACCCCGAGATGCAATTAGGTGAAGAAATTCCGAAAAACTATAGAAGAAGAGGGAGCCGGTTCTACGTTACCGGAACAACTCGGGTTCTTCCCAACCAAGGGCTGCCGCCCCAGAAAACTAGCCCTGCCTAGTGTACCGTATCCCACCCCCAATCTCTTGTCACAGGAGCAATCCCTTGCAGCACGTTTGTTCCAAATACTTCTCTTCAGGGCTGGTGTCGAACCCAACCCTGGACCAGAGGTATATTACTGCTGCATCTGCCACAAACGGCTCCACCCGAACTCTATCTCGGTTAGGTGTAATAAGTGCAACGGGTGGTGCCATCTGACGACCTGTTCAGGCCTTAAGATTCATAGCGAGTGGTCCACAAGGTACGTGGCCACGTGCACAAAAAGGATCGCGAGCGAGACTACGGTGAAGGCATAGCGCTTATAGTCCACCGTACAGTGCAGTATCGTCTCATCGATGAAGGCATCGACCGCTGGGACAGCACCTTAGAATGTCAAGGGAAAGCTGTCCGGTCAGGCGATGCATCAGACTCTGTTTCCGCGGATCACCGGTCATATATCAACTTCAACAAAGCTGATTGGATCTCCCCATTCCCACCGATGTGCGCGCAGGCGAACGCGCATTCCGCAAGGCGATCACAGCTGCCGCTGCTCGCTTCATACCCGCTGGGAGAATCCGGGACAAACGTCCTAATTTTCTAGCTGAAGCAGCTGTTCTGGCGAACGAGCGTGATCGTCTACGCTAGGCACATCCAGGGGATCCTCGAATAAAGGATCTCATTTCCGAGATACGGCAACTGGTAACCCGACATAAGCAGAACAAATGGGAAGAGCATTTGAAGTCCTGTAACTTCACCTCTAGTGTGAGCACGTTCTGGTCCACCGTAAGGTCCTTGTCGAACCCGACGAAGCACAATGATAAGGTGGATATCACCTTTAAGGGTCGTGCTTCGTCGGATCCGAAGAGATGCGCGAGCTATTTTAGCCGGCAATTTATTCTGCATCCTCTGGCCGACAGTTCCAAACGTAGTGCTACCAAATGGCTGCACAAACGGACATACAACAGTGCGCCACTTGCTTTCTCCAGCGATGAGGTTCAGTGGGCCATCAAACACATGAAAACATCCAAAGCCAGTGGCCCTGACGGACTAAACATGCTGATGCTGAAAAAGCTGGGTTCATTGGGAGTAGAATACTTCCCCAAGGTCTTCAATCTGTCTATGACCCCTCTCATAATTTCTGATAAGTAGAAACTAGGGAAAGCGGCCGCCGTAGCCGAATGGGTTGGTGCGTGACTACCATTTGCAATTCACAGAGAACGTCGCTTCGAATCTCGGTGAAACACCAAAATTAAGAAAAACATTTTTCTAATAGCGGTCGCCCCTCGGCAGGCAATGGCAAACCTCTGAGTGTATTTCTGCCATGAAAAAGCTCCTCATAAAAATATCTGCCGTTCGGAGTCGGCTTAAAACTGTAGGCCCCTCCATTTGTGGAACAACATCAAGACGCACACCACAAATAGGAGGAGGAGCTCGGCCAAACACCCAAAAAGGGTGCACGCGCCAATAATATACCTATATATAAACTAGGGAGAGTGGTCCCACTACTGAAACCTGGGAAACCCGCCAACCAAGGGCAGGCCTATCGTCCGATAACTTTTTCCCCAGTAGTGAAGATTCTTGAAGCCCTTCTATTCCCACTCTTTACGAAACACCTGACCCCAGCCTCACACCAGCATGGTTTCCGAAAAGTGCATAGCACCACCACGGCACTCACCGTCATTAACACCCAGTTAAACAGCGGACTCAACCAAAACCGCCCCTGCGAGAGGACTGTCTTAGCAGCGTTGGATCTAACGAAGGCTTTCGATACTGTCAGCCACGTGACGCTACTAGATGACATTTTACAGTCGACACTCCCGCCAAGGCTGAAGAGGTGGACCGCGAACTACCTGAGTGGTCGTCATTCGTCGGTGATATTTCGAGACCAAACGTCTAAACAGAGGAAAATAAAGCAAGGAGTACCGCAGGGTGATCTCCTTTCTCCCTTGCTTTTCAATTTCTATATTTCGAAACTCCCCCAGCTACCAGAAGGAGTCTCCTTGGTCTCATACGCCGACGACTGTATGATAATGGCGTCGGGCAATGACATTGATAGTCTGTGCTCCAAGGTAAAATCCTACCTCGCCAGCCTTTCTCGTTTCTTCGCTGCGAGGAATTTACAACTCTCCCCCACTAAATCCACGGCTACCCCTTTCACCACTTGGACAAAGAAGGTTAAGCTACAACTCAAGGTGAAAGTCGATGATACACAAATTCCGACGGTTAACAACCCCAAAATATTGGGAGTTACCTTTGACAGCTTGCTCTCCTTCTCAGCGCATACAACCGCTATTGAAACTAAAGTACAGAATCGCAACAAGGTTCTCAAGTCACTTGCCGGCAGCACTTGGGGCAAAGACAAGGAAATGTTGCTGTCGACTTTTAAAGCAATAGGCCGACCGGCGCCTCTCTTGTCGCCTGGAATCAGTGATTCGCAGTGGACGAAGCTTCAGATCTCCAGCATGTAAAGGCACCCCGCACGACACTAACCATCTTTTCACATGCCCGATTAAACCCACTCATCTAAGAAATTTACGAATTGCTGAGAAAACTAAATATTTCTAGAATGTTTGCTTACCGCACGGTCAATCGTTTCTCCGAAATGTCTGAAGTGACAGACAGAAAACGAATTGGTGGCCCTTGCGTGATTCCAATCAGTGTAGCCATAAAAACAGTTCAAAAAAGAGTTCGCTGAAATCCCCTTAGGAATCAGAAAAAGGGTATCAACCAGATTCACGTCAAGACTAATTAGAGATAATCTCCACATGAAAGCATTGCGTCGCTCAACTGCTCATCTTTTCGCAACGCGCTTAAACAAAATTAGACTCGTCAGATGCAAGCATTTTCTTCGGTGGCACGTGGTCAACGGCTATGAAAATATTCTCTTTACAGATGAGAAAATGTTCACTGTTGAAGAAGTTTTCAAAAGGCAAAACAACCAGATATAAGCTAAAACTTCTAAATTATGGGCTGGAGCGGAATCTTGCTAGAAGATTCAGCGCTCTCCCTTGAGAACAGTACTGCTCATCTGCTTCACCACGCCTTCTTCATCTTCCTGGTACACGTTTGCCCGTTCTTAAACTCTTTTTCGCAGAAATGAAGAGATGTAAAGCCTTTACAAGACACTCCCCACCAAACTTAAAAAAAAAAAATCTTCTAAAGACCCAAAAACTATTGTTGCAAGAGTTCAGCGTGGCCACCATCCAGCATCCGTAATGGGAAAAGCTGAGGGAAAAGCTACATTTTGTTTATGACTTCATTTGTCGTCCAGATCGCCGCTTAGGAAGTGGTAAATTTAACACGTACATATCATAGGCATGTGGCACGTACCAACGCGTCTCACCAAGAATATATTTACTTGTGGGCAAAAAGTAAGGTGAATTTATTTGTCAAACTTCGCGGGATTAAAATTTCGTTCTAGTTATTTTTTTCATGAGTTGGCAGCACTGTTAATAACATCTGGACCAACTTTCATGTGAATGTCATTTTCAGTAATATATTTACGCTTGTTTACCAAGCGACCAAGGGTGCATTTTTCGATTTTTACAATGTCTGATTTGATTGAACAGGGAAGTACCATCAAATTTTGTTTGCGGAATGAAATTTCGGCTGCGGAAACGTTTAGCATGTTGCAGAAGGCATTTGGTAAATCGACCATGTCGCAGAAAAATGTTTATAAGTGGTACAAAGACTTCGAAGAGGGTCGAGAACGTGTTGATGACTTGGAGCGCTCCGGACGACCATCGACGTCAACAGATGACCAACACGTCAATAAAGTGAAGGAGTTAGTACTCAAAAATCGTCGGTTGACTGTTAAAGACCTTACTGATATGATCGGAATATCAGAAGGATCTGTGAAAACCATTTTGAAAGACCATTTGGGCCACGAAAAGTCAAATCTCGTTTGGTACCGAAAACTCTCAATTTCTTGAGAAAAAGTCGTCGCGTTGATGTGTGTGAAACAATGCTTTCAGACTATCAGGACAAGCTCAAATGTATCATTACGGGAGATGAGACTTGGATTTATACTTACGACCTTGAAACAACCGACCAATCAAGCGAATATCGTGCTAAAGCGAGGCCAGACCGAAAAGAGCACGTCAAAGTCGTTCAAAAATAAAGGTCATGATGACAGTTTATTTCGATTTTCGTGGTGTGGTGCACTATGAATTCCTTTCACCTGGCCAAACTGTTAATAAGGAATATTATTAGAGCGTTATGCGTCGTTTACGTGAAGCAATTCGTCTAAAAGGACCAGAATTATGGGCCAACAACTCTTGGTTTTTGCA
This sequence comes from Anastrepha ludens, assembly GCF_028408465.1. Classification (NCBI taxonomy): domain Eukaryota; kingdom Metazoa; phylum Arthropoda; class Insecta; order Diptera; family Tephritidae; genus Anastrepha; species Anastrepha ludens. Next base: position 60,162,087 of record NC_071501.1, read on the forward strand.
TTACGATAATGCACCGTCTCACACTGCACTCGTTCTTCGTGAACATTTCGCCAAAAATTCCACGCATATCGTTGCGCAACCACCGTATTCGCCTGATTTGGCTCCGTGTGACTTCTGGCTATTCCCAAAACTCAAGAGACCACTCCGGGGAACGCGTCTCGAGTCGATTGAGGAGATAAAAGCTGAATCGAAGAAGGTGCTGATGGCTATACCGGAAATGGACTATTTGGCATGTTTCGGGGATTGGAAAAATCGTTAGCATAAGTGTATTTCATCGAGAGGGGATTATTTTGAAGGAGATGAAATTGATTTACAAGAATAAATAAAGATTTTTCATTTTACAACCAAATTCACCTTACTTTTTGCCCACAGTACGACTGCAACACTCCAAAATTTCATCGCAATCGGATGAATGGCATAGTAATGCTGTAGGTATATTTTTGCAGCCAAAATGGATAGAAATTCGTAATATGTATATACGAGTAGTTATTGCAATTAATTATAATTGTCTTAAGTATGAAATGCAATAAAATAATTTTTTATAAATTTGTAGTACATAGGTATGTGTATGTATTCCTAGTACGGGAAAATCATAAAAACTATATTATTGTGTTTCTGTTGAGGAATGGAAAGTACTATAATACATATATAATATTATAGCAGGCCTATAGCATTTGCTGCTAGCTGCTTTAATTATTTAATACAATCGTTTATAATTATATTTGAAGAAATAGAAATAGTTGCTACTGGAACATTGCCAGTATATTTAACCATTTTTCGCGTATATTCATCGATAGTACATGTACTTCCATGCTTATGAAAACACTGCACACAAATGTACAAATGTGTGTTTACTTACCACATAAATACATAAATCAAACCGAATGTGGCTTCATGCCGCTCCCATCGATTGGTTGCTTCAGCTATTTAGTAGTGCGACTGTCTATGCATACACGAGAGTATGTTTACTAAACGTCGGAAGATGTGACGGAAGTCATAAAAGCCATTGAAGGAATTATGCGCTTAGTGAAGATCAGCGGCACTTGCCACACAGGCATTTCATAAACAAATATTTACAGCCATCCCTATGTATACACTGGTGAGCCACAAGTTATATCACTTGCACTTCCACTTGCCTTACTCCAACCACTTAACTCTCCCCACATTCAAACATACATGTATGTTTATTCGTGCACACAATAATAACTATATTTGCAGATACTCGCATGCATTGGTATGTGTATTAAAGATATTATCATAGGCATATCTTTATATGTGCATGTTTACATATGTAATTAACTTCGGCCAAGTGGAGTGTCAAATGATGTTTGAATTGTTGCATTTCCAGTTAACATTATACTATATAACTTCTGAAAGATTTTAGCTCTTTCAATGCAATATTTATCAAACTTAGTTGAATTGATTTGTAACTTGATTATAAACAAATTATATTAGCAAAAATTTCATGATCGACGTGCAATGTTTCCATTACCGAAGCCACCTATTTTAGAAGCGTCTACGTGAAGGCTTAATTTTCTCCAGAATTCATTTCGAAAACGCTACTTTCATTTAAAGCCAATTTATCATCTTCTGTCACTATCTAACACTTTTGTTATTTGCATTTATAACCTACAAATTTAATCCAGCAGTGTAATGGGCGAGTCTCGTTTATAGAACAGTGGCTCATCACGCTTATGAAGCATCTGTTAAGAAATTACTGGTGGAAAGGGTACATCTCAGTTCGAATCTCCGTGCATCAAATCCCAAATTATAGAAAGTTGTTTCTATAAGTGATCACCCTCGGTAGGCAATGGAAACAAACATCCGAGTGTAATTCAGCCATAAAACAGCTACTTGCAAAAAATATCTTCAACATTATATACAAATAAATGTCCACTCATTTCATCGTAATGCAAAAAAAAGAACATACAGGGAATTCACGCCGAAACTTAAAAGATGCATTCTTGCAATTTTTTATCGCTTTGAATCAAATTTTTTTGCAGAAATTTCAAGCAAACATATTTGTTCGTTCTTTTCATCTTCTTGCTTCTTTTTTTTTTACGCGATTTAGGCAGAGCTTAACAAAGCCAATCACTTTTTTCTCGTGTTAACTGGCGCCAGCTCGAAAGCACCAAGCCAAGCCAAGCCTTTTTCCACCTGATCTTTCCAACGCAAAGGAAGCCTTCCTCTTTATTTGCTACCACCAGCTGGTGCCGCATCGAATACTTTCAGAGCCGGAGCGTTTGTATCCATTCGGACGACATGACTCAGCCAACGTAGCCGCCGGATCTTTGTTCGCTGCAGGCATAGTTATGGCGTCGTAAAGCTTATCATTCCATCGCCTGCGATACTCGCCATAACAAATGTACAAAGGTCCAAAAATCTTGCGCAGAATCTTTCTCTCGAACACTCCAAGGTAAACCTCATCGGATGTTGTCATCGCCCGAGCATCTACGCCATACGTTAGGACGGTCTTGATGAGAGCCTTATAAAGTGTTAGTTTTAAGTGCCATGTGCAGATGCCAACATTTAGCAGGTTTGAGAAGTGTTCCCTCCATAATTCAAAAACGCTCTGGATGTCATTCACCATATCGACGTATTTGTTTTTACAGGAATCACCCCGCTCTTCAAACCTTCTGTTAGCCGCCGAACTTTCTGGTAGAGTTTTCGGGCGTTGCTCCTACTGGCTAGCATCTCAAGCTTCTCGCACTAACGTATTTCAGCCTCTCGGTTCCTCATTCTGATAACACGTCCTTCATTCTTTCTGAGCTTCTGGTAGAAATCCCACATGGCTTGCGTTGCGCCCGATTGCAACGCGACCCTATAGACAGCATCCTTTTTTTCCGCGGCAACAAGTTTCTTCGATAAAGGTCAAATTTACAACTCCATTTGATGACATACATGCCACCGCCATGTTTTATACATAGTTCCTCGCAAATTTTGTGGTTTAAGCAAACTGGCCTCATGCCATATGAAATGTCTGCCATCTGGTCCAAATAAATTTGTTCTTACCTCGTTTACAAAAGGTACGGCTCCCAAAATGCTTGGGTTCTATTTAAAACTTGGGCTGAGAAGTCTCGGGCCTAACAAACTTTTTTTTTACGTGATAACGTCTTATAATTCGATGTAGCCGGCTGCACGCACCAAAAAATGCGGCGTGATATTGCTCATACAGCGTTACCTTGCTCATGCGGCGTTATCTTGCTCATGCGGCGTTACCTTGCTTGAACTGCAAGGGAGAGCGCGCAAACGACAGAGAGGCACATGCTCTCCTACTTGAGTGAGCATATATGGTATATGTATGTATATGCGCATATGTATATAAATTCACATATTTGTATTTGCATATGCCTTCTTCCTGTGCGGAAGGTAATGAACCATTTCTCTGAGAATAGGTCGATGATAGGAAAAGTAGGAAATGAAAGGGAGTGTTTCGCGTGTAAAGAGTCTTGAAAAAGGCAAATCGATGATGGTGCCTCTTAGTGTTGTTGACTTATTAACGTCTGATGCACAATCGAAATTGAAGATACCTTTCATGAATTTGATAAATGTTTCGTAATTTTTCACGTTTGTGTAAATGTAACTTGACCTATTCCATTGCAATTCCATTTACCTCCTCCTCTATATCCATACAAAATATCTATCAAACAAATAAAATTAAAAATATTCTTTTGAAAAATGCAACCATTCCATCAGTATTTTGTTATGACGTTGTCACGTTAAACTATCGTCAGTAAACCGACTTTACAGACAACCTCTTTTTTAGTTAGCTTTCCACTAAGAACAGCGCAACCATTCCAGCACCGCTCTAACATTTCAATACCACTTTTGAAGAACAGTTTATCTTTTGCCGTAAAATAGGCCTTAGCGTCAGTGATAACCCTTCATTCGAGCGAAATTTTTTACCGGCGAGCATTCACTGCCGCTACGCTGATGTTTGGTATATTAAATTGGTCTACTACGAGTATAGCTTGTACTACACCTTCCCTTGTATCTAGATACTCACTGCAGTCTATTGTTAGTTCAATGGCCGAGCCACGACCCCCCAAGGTTCGAGCGCGGTCTTGGCGCCAGTCAATGTGGCGGGAAAAGGTTCTGCTGAGCCACGTCCCTATCGGCGCCTCGACAAAATGTCCAGTACAGCTGTCTGCCTGGCGAAATCTTCGTCAGTGGAGGATAAAGAGCTGGACCTTCGCCCAAGCACATCCAAGGGTGTGGCCAAGCCATCCTATCCCGAGAAGGCTGCTGGCCCACGACCTGTGGCTGTGATTGGAAAACTGGAGCCTGACCATCAGCTAATGGATGCAGAAATCAAATACTGAAAAAGTCAACTGATGCGTCAGGTTATTGCCTCCGGTCCTGAAGCCAACGCGAATGGCTATGGGACGGCACCATAAAGGTGACATGCCCGTCTCTGGCCAACTTCGAGTGGATCAGGACCGTGGTCAATAACGTGCCCCCCATGGGGACCACTCGCTTCGCAGTCAACAGCGAGGAGACTGTACCCCTCAGGAAGGCCATCTGCTGGATTCCGGATCCAGACCTGTCTACGGCGGTTGTCCTATCCTGTCTACGTGCTCAGAATCCGGGCATCAACACGAGGCTTTGGTGAGTCCTCTCGTACACCAAGAGCAAAAACCGGACGGTTCCTGTAGCTACCGTCCCTTGACGGTGACGCAAATTAACTTGCAGCATTCCAAAGCCGCTACTGTACTACTAGGTAGAAGGCTTTCCCAGCTGCACACATTACCCCACATAACAACAATGCAAGAGCCCTGGGTCTTTAGGGGCCGTCTCTGTGGCTTAAGTGCGCTGAAAGGGGCCACGTTACTATATGACAGGAGTTCGAGTAGACCTAGGAGCGGTCTTATAGTATCATCCCATCTCACTGTGACGGGTCTTGAGCAATTCTGTTGCCAAAACCTGGTAGCGGCTGAGGTGTGTTACAGAGGTAGACGCGGATGGTCGAAGTTTGTGATTGCATCTGCTTATTTTCCTTACGATGATTTGGAAGGGCCACCACCCGCGAAGGCCACTAGTCAGGTTTCGCGAGCGACGCAATCTGGGCCCCATCCTATGTTGCGATGCTAATATAATCCGGGGCAGCAGCAAGTGCAATGGACGGGGCTCTCGACTATTCGAATTTATCGCGTCCTCTTGCCTAGACATAAATAACAAGGGCTCACAGCCAACGTTTGCAACAGCTAGAAGGCAGGAGGTGATTGATCTAACCCTATCAAACTCAAAACTTGGGTGGTCAGTCAAGAACTGGAGAGTATTTGCCGAAGATTCGTGCTCGGACCGCAGGTACATTGAGTTTCAGTGTGGCGAGGAGGCACAAATGCCATTGCCCTCTAGAAACCCCAGAAAAACAGACTGGCAGAAGTTTAGGAAGGCGTTGCGGGACCTTGACGTTACGCCACCAAGACTTTGAAAAGAACAGGCCATTGAGGCGGCTGTTGAGAAACTCAACGCTGCCCTAACCAAATGTTTTGAGTCAGCCTGTCCAATTCGACCTCTCCCTAACCGGACTCCCGTTCCTTGGTGGAATCGAGAGCTCCAGATGTTGAGGCGTGAGTCGAGAAAACTTCTAAACCGGGCCCTCAAAACTAACTTTGCAGAGGACTGGGAGTGATACCATGATGTTCAGAAGAACTACAACAGGCTAATTCGGGAATCGAAAAGAGCCGCATATAGGGAATTCTGCAGCGATATTGAATCTCTGAGTGACACGGCGAAATTGGTTAGGATCCTGAAAAGGGACCCAACTGCAAAGCTGGGGTCACTTAGGAAATCTGATGGCTCCTTCACGGAGCGGCAAAGTGAGACACTCAGCTTGCTGATGGAATCTCACTTTCCTGGTAATCAGATAAGCGTCAGCCGGCAAAAGCCCTTATTGATAGAGACAGTTGTCAGAGCTGTTACACCTTCTCGGCATGACTGGTTCGTTGCCAGATCTGTGGTGAATGAGGCCGCCATTCGATTTGCCATCAAATCTTTTGGCGGCTACAAGTCGCCCGGACCAGATGGCATATATCCTGCCATGCTGAAGGAGGGCGCAGAGAGCGTGACAGCAGCCCTGAAGAAAATCTTCTCGGCATGCCTTGCACTGGCTTACATACCACGCTCTTGGAGGATGGTGAGGGTCGCTTTCATCCCAAAGGTTCGAAAAGACGACTACACCAGCCCCAAAAGCTTTAGACCCATCAGCATGACCTCTTTCATGCTGAAAAGTCTCGAACGACTGGTGGAATTGCGCATAGGTACGTCAGAAGTCGCTGAAAGCTCACCCTCTGTCTCCGTTTCAGCATGCCTATCAGAGTGGAAAATCATGCGAGTCGTCAATGCAAAACCTTGTTGCTAGGGTAGAGCTGGCCATCGACTGGAGGGACTACGCTATGGGCATATTTTTAGACGTTTAGGCGTTTGGTAATGCCACTTTTAACAGTATGTGTAACTCTGCTAGTAGGCACGGCGTAGACCGGGTGCTAGTAAATTGGATTCGTTCGATGGTGGCCCAAAGAATCGTTTCGGTGCGAGCAGGGGAAGATCTGCTGGTGTCATCTGGGGTTAATAGAGGCTGCCCCCAAGGCGGTGTGCTATCTCCATTGCTCTGGTGCATGGTAATCGATCCTCTACTCACCACCTTAAACGATTCGGGAGTCTACGCACAAGCATATGCGGACGATGTTGCTTGTTTGGTAACAGGCCCTTCTCTTATGAACATCTGCAGGAAAGTGAAGAAAACTCTGGATCTGATTGACACTTGGTATTGTCCTCTTTACCAGAAGGAGGAAGCTTGATGGACTCGTTCTGCCTAAGCTAAAAGGAGTCACAATCGAGCTATCCAAGGAAAATAAAAATATATCTTGGAGTAATCCTCGATAGTAAGCTCCTATGGAAATCACGCGTTGAAAGAAAGACATCCAAAGCACTGACAGCTTTCTGGCAAAGCTCGAGGGCAGGTTGGGGTGGAGGCGATGAGCTAGAAAGATTCGGCACAAAATTGACCTACGACTATATAGACAATGACATAGGGATATCCTTACACACATGCAAGTAACTTATCCTTCAAGAAATCGTAAGAGTAACGAACGAAAGATGGCATATTGAAACAACCTGCAAAATCGGCCGACAACTGTGAGATATTTAAAATTTCTTAAAAGCACACACTGGTTTCAGGAGAGATAGGGCTCCCCACGCGAAATCTCAATGGGCTATGAGCCTGAGTATGCCCCAGGGCACAACCGCTTCTACCTAACCTAACCTACCCGTTTTCAGTCCGATAAAAAGTAAAGGATTTCGACGGCCTATGGTTAAGAATTCTTGCGAGAGAGCTTGCCAAGACTTATAAATAGCGTCATTAAAGCTAAAACGTCATTAAGTTGTATGTAGTAAAAGTTATCGCGAATCAAAATTGGCTAAACAGAATTTTTTGTTATTTTTGTAATATCTTTTTTATTGTTAAATGTTTTGCAAACTTGAATTAATACTGTAGGGAAACTACGCGAATCTACTGGCAGCAATAGCGAGTGAATGAGATACTAGAACAAAAGCACAAATTCGCCTTGACTCTAGGTGGCGAGACAGAACTCAGCAGAAGATACGAGTTGCCTAATTTAGGAATTACGATAGTTATTAAGCACGTGTAAGTATATAATCATAGGTACTACCCTTAGGGTATTCAGTTTTAAGTTAAGAGTGAAAGAGTAAGAGAAAAGTAAATAAGCCGAATGGGTTGTTGCCGTAGCCGAATGGGTTGGTGCGTGACTCCGGTTCGGAATTCAGAGAGAACGTAGGTTCGAATTTCGGTGAAACATCAAAATGAAGAAAAAAAAAGTTTCTAATAGGGGTGGCCCCTCGACAGGCAATGGCAAACCTCTGAGCATATTTCTGCCATGAAAAAGCTCCTCATAAAAAATATCTGCCGTACGAAGTCGGCTTGAAACTGTAGGAACCTTTGTGGGGCAACATTCAGACGCACGCCACAAATAGAAACAAAATTTAGATAAAAACGTAACAAACTCGAAACAATACGTTTTACTTCTTAATAAATGAAGCATTTAACGTGAAATTCTGCAAGTATTTTGAAAAAAAAAGAAAATATAAAAAATAAATGTCCTGGAAGACTAGATACAAATGCCAAATTCCATATATTCGCAAGTAAGTATACTTTATAATTGCTATTATAATAATTGTTTCATATTATTTAATGTTAATATTTACATTCCATACCTTTCAAATTCTTTCTCTTATTCATTTATTTGAAGAAGTTAAGAAAACACAATTCCAAGCTGACTACTAAAACTAAAGAATAATGAAAATACCTATATACAAATTCAATTAGAAACTTACATCTAGTTAAAATAAACAAGCTTACCTTTAACTAACTAAAAGACAAAGTTAATTAGTTCAGAAAATTCTTTCTTAGAAAATGGGAAATCTAACACGTTAGAGTTGTAGATCTCATTAAAATCACGAAAGGCACGTTCAATAGGAACATTGCGAGTATAATTGGTATTGAAGGTATTTAAATAGAAAAGAAGAGCGTTACGAAGAATTCTGAGAGGTGTAAGAAAATCAATCCGTTGAAGCAGGAAGGCGCAGTCAATGTTGCCTTTAATAACATTGAAAACAAACGAGAGAGACAGAATAGATCTTCTACTTTCTAAGGACTTCAGGTTGATCAAAAGCAAACGTGATTTGTAAGATGGGATAGAATCAGAATATTTTACTGACCTTAGTATACATTTCAAAGGTACCTTTTGTACACGTTCGATCATGTCAATTAAAAATTTTTGTTATGACCTCCCAATAAAGGCAGCCCTTTTCAGAGCCTCAAAATACTATAATATTAAGCAAACAGCTTTTAAAACAGCTTTCACGCGCGGAGCGATGTTGACTGCACCGCTGTTGCCAGCGAACTTGGACCGGTTTCTAGTGGAAGGGGAAGGTCCAACGATAATTTCCCCCCACCAGCCGATTCGGTTGATCGCTTGGCAGACGCTCCGCGCGTGAAAGCTCATTACTTTTCGATCAAACCCTGTAGTTGAACAGCTTATGCGGATTATGAAGTCTAGAGTGTGCTATAAATAGTGGGAAATAGGAAAAACTCAAATTTTTTAGATTAAATTTAAGCAAATATTCGATTATTAGTGACGAATGAGAGTGGTGGCGCGGCCTGGGGGCTGTGGGAAGGGAGTTCCAACATAAAAACATGTCTATAACCTTCATTGGGTGAAAATATGAATATATAAACATTTTTACGTCATTTGGTGTTGTCGTTTCGTAGTGATGCGCGGACAACGTACAGACATTCACCTTTATAGTATAGATATTATTGTTGTGAACACACCTATACATAGAACAAACTTTCAAAATTTCCTAATGCCAACATTTGTTTCTATTCAACTAACCGCACTTTACACATTTTGTTTTCATTGCGTCATTCACTTTTCGTGAATGACCTGGCAGCCGAAGTTACTCTCAAATGTTTCTATTTCACCATTGTTAATGGCCAAAGCTGATAAATCTATCATCCTTGTGTGTAAATACGCTGCATGAGAGGCAAGTGCTTATATAGGGTGGGCCATGTAAAACTTGCTTTATGAATCGGCTATAAAAAAAAAGTAATCAATATTTTTTCAAACTTTTTTTTTTATTTTGAAGATTGAACATTGTGATTTATGAATGAAAAATAATATTTTTGAAATGAATGCCACGACTGGCTTTACAGTAGGCCATTCGATCAACCCAATTTTTGAGCACATTTTCGATTGTTTGGGCTCCAATTTCATGAATGGCAACTTCGATTTCGTGTTTTAAAGCATCAATCGTCTCTGGATAGTTCGCATAGCATTTGTCCTTAACGGCTCCCGACAAAAAATAGTCCAACGGGCTTAAATCACAGCTCCGAGGCGGCCAATTGATATCGGAATTTCGGCTGAGTATTCGGTTTTCAAAAACGGTAGCCAAAAGTTCGAGTGTAACTTTGGCAGTGTGACAAGTTGCACCGTCCTGTTGAAACCAAATGTCGTCCATGTCATCCTTTTCAATTTTTGCAAACAACTCGTTGAGCATGTCACAGTAACGCTCGCCATTTACTGTAACCGCGCCTCCTCGCTCATTTTCGAAAAAAAATGGCCCGATGATGCCGCCAGACCTATAACCGCACCAAACAGTGACTCGTTGTGGATGCATTTGCTTCTCTACAGTAACGTGTGGATTTTCTGAGCCCCAAATCCGACAATTTTTCTTATTGACATAGCCAGAAGAAGAAGACTCACCACTTTGGAAATAGGTTGTCAATATTTCCCAATTTTGTTCAAGCGTATAGCGTCCCATTTCGTAAATGTCAAACCTTTAAGTAAATTATGAACACATTTGACATGTCATTTGTGTTACCCTTTGCTAATTGCTAATTTTTGTTCTAGCCGCGGTAACGAAAGTACTTCTAACTTGCCATTGTGATATTATATCCCTCTTCGATTTGCAATCCGCTAACGAGTGGCGCATAGATCAAGCAAATGGCATAAAACTGGCATTGAAAAGAGTTGTCAAAAATCATTCCTTTGTAAAATGCAGTAGCAGCGAAAGGGTTTAATAGATTTCCGTATTTGCTTTATAGAAGCATGACATTATATTGATTGTTTTCGCCTAGAGCAAGATAATACACCTCCCCAATCTCCAGTGCTCATTTTATTATATTGGAATCGGGAAACCTTTAAAACTAACGTTGTGCAATTTTGCGAAACTGTTGTAAGCAATGAATATCGCAACAAAAAACGTTATTTAATTACATAATCCTAGTTTAATAACATAATTTAGGACTGATTTTAATGCGGATTTCAATACTTAAGTGATTTTATAAGGTGAATTTTAATTTTTCTCAAAAAATATTTATTTATTCCTCAATTTCTATTTTACCTTAGATATATACTCGTAATAATATGCTTGTGCCAGCTTTTTTTCCAATCCATGAAGCAGTTCTGATATGCATTTTTTGGTATGTCTTTAAGCTCTCTCATCTATTCGGTTTTTCTCTCCTCAATCGTCGCAAAACATGGGTTTCTTCAATCTTGAGTACATGAAAAAGTTGCAGGGGTCCAAATCTGGTTAATACGGTAGCTGAGGCATGATAACGGTGCTGTTTTTGGCCAAATAATCCCTCACATGCAAAGATGAGTGAGCAGGGGCATTATCATGATGCAAAGGCCATGCATTTTTTTCCACAATTCCGGTCGTTTTTTTCGTATTGCTTCATGCAAACGGCACATAACTTCACGGTAATACTCCACCTTTACCGTATGAATTTGTGGTAAAAACTCCTAATGCACTACGCCATGATAATCGAAAAAAAACAGTTAGCAAAATCTTTACATTTGATCGAAATTGGGATGATTTTTTTGATCTTGGCTCCACAGGACTCTTCCATTGAAACGATTGGGCTTTGGTTTCGATGTCATTCGACCAATTATGACCCTTTAGACAAATCTGGATCATCGTTGACGTCATTCAACAATTCCTGAGCAATGCTCATTCGACGTTGCTTTTGGTCAAAACTCAGCCATTTTATAACGAACTTCGCTGCCACACGCTTCAACTTCTCTGATTGCGATTCGACGATTCTCCATAACAATTTTCTTCACCTTCTCAACATTTGCATTGGTTGTTGATGTGCTGGGGCGTCCAGAGAGAGCGTCATTCACATTTTCTCGACTTTCTGTGAAAAGTGAACATTTTTATGACTCAGAGTACTCTCACCGAACGCCACTGTCAACATTTCAAGTTTATTGTAACTTCTGTGATCAATTTTTTTCGATAGTAGAAAATCGCCGAACTCGCAAAACACTTGCCTTATTTATGCATCTCACAAACAAACTAACATGCTATATTGCTCAAACCGTGAACATATCTTCGAGACGAATGTACCAACATAAAATTAGCTCGCGAAATTTGAAAATCCACCTTATTTTTTGAATACATGTCTTATGTACATGCAACGTGGTTGTAAAGAAAGCACCAGCTATAGTCTTTATATATTCTCTATATATTTGTCTCTAGATTATATTTATAAATTTAACTAATTTATTGAAAGTTGTCATGTTACTGGAAGATTCACTTAATTCGGCGCTTAAAAGTTAGCCGTTTGATGAGTACTAAGCAGCATACTAAGAGTATGTAATAATCTATTGATTATGTGTTTCATTCTCTTCCCTTCATCACAGCAGTACCTGCATAAACTAGTGCTAGATTGACCTATTGTATGCAAAGTCGTCTGTAAGAACAGATTTTGGTCTGTTGGTAATAAAGTTCAAAAACTTTTTGGAGTGATTAATACCGTTTGTGTCGTTCCAGTATTCCTTGGTTTTTATTTGGATCATTTTTTGGTTTCCTGTTTTAGGTTATTTTTATTAAAACTGAGAAATGAGGTTTGACCAATAAATGACCCTCCGTCCCTTTTTTGGGATAAAAGTCTGCCTTATCAATTCCTTCGTGAGCCTAATGTCCTGGGACCCAAATCAGGCAAACCTGATTCTAGCTACCCTTAATTTTTGTTGAGTGCACTGTTACACTCTATAGGTTAAATGGCTGCCCTTGCGTAGGACCCACTTGGGCAAATAATCAAAATTATTCCGTTGTGATACGTTACACTCTATATGAACTTTTCAACTGAACGTAAATCTATTTAAGGCTTTTGAATGACTGTCCAAAAGTATTTTAATTTTTACTTTTTCGACCAGTCTTTTGCATACGATTTCCACTGTTTCCAACTGTTGCCGAAAAACTCCGCATGGAAAATTGTATAAGTAGTATCTGTACTCAGTGTTAAGGATTTGTGTGCTATAGGCCCCACTATTTCTCATCTCACAACCAGGAGCGTTTTAGATCCATCTGTATATAATTTTTCTAGTCACCTTGGGCTAGTATTCCACTCTTCCTTGGACGGGAAGATAACATTCTATCTCTTAGTAAAATTCAGTAAGGGTTCCGTGTATTCATTCGTTTGGGTCATTTATGCTGCATGTGCAACCCCTATGTAGGATATTGAAGTATCCATTAAGATCTCCTGGTCTAAATCTATTTTATATAATCTGTACTCTACTGCAGATGGGAAATGCAACTAAATTCAAGAAGATTTAAAATATATTTTGTAAATCCCCGTTGGATCAAATAAAAACGGAACAGAAGATGTTTAATGTGCTAAACAGATCTATATGTACGCCAACACATATTTACTTATATTGAGAATTATTTCTATATACGCTTCTATGAAACTCTGTGTGTAAATTAGTTGTTAGGAAAAGGCAAACCCATTAAAAATGTAATGATTTAATACTAATTTAAAATTTAAAAGATAAATTGGCGGATCAAACAAACAGAAAGTGGTGTGCCAATTTGACTAAACACTATATTTTTATTTATTTATTTATAAAAAAAATAGTTGCAAATAAAGCTTTCAAATAAAATATTTGTAAAGGAAACTAGCTGCTCAGGCTATCGCTCCAAAATAACACTATAATCAAGTGGCCATTCACTAGTTGTGGCTATGAGAAGATCCTTCAACATTCTTTCCGATCACCTTGCACTCAAAGAGGAAGTGGAGAAGAAAATTACACATATCCGTATTTCCATTAACAGCGAAGCTGATATAAGACCATTCGTAAAACAGTCGGCAGCCACATGATAGCCATAGAATACCACCCTCTCTTAATGACCGAGTGATATCCCTTAAAAATTACTTTTTTTTATGGCAGGATGAGTCCACGTCGAGTTCCTCCTCTAATTTGTGCTGCGCGTCTTGATGCTGTTCTACAAATGGAGAGACCTTTAGTTTTATGGCACCTTCAAATGGCAGACAGTTTTAGTCAGAAACATTTTTATTTTCGTATTTTAGTCCAGGAACTGCTAGTGAATTCCTTCCAACAAATCTCATTGAAAGAAATCCAACGGCATAAAACCACAATATCTTGGTAAATATTCGTAGTGCATTAGGATAACCAGTTCACTAATGGGTTTTCACCATTTCTATGATTTATGTGTCCGTATAATTCTCATTAATGCAGAAAATCTATATGGGATGAAAACAAACAGAGCAAGTTATTTGGTTATTTAATAATAAAAATTTGCTCGAATTAGGAGAATCTGTCCTGTGCATTGGGCATTTTACTGTGGAATATCGCATACATATATAGTATATGCACTTCATGCGAGCATACAAATATGTATGCCAGGAATACTTGTGATGTCTTAATTGCACACTAGAGTTAACGTTTCCCTGTGTTTGTCTTTCTCATAGGTTTAACAAGTGTATAAAATTTGTGTGAAGAATTGACAAGAAGAGAAACTTTTAAAAAACTTTGCTAAGTATTTAAGTTTGTGTGCATAGTATATGAATGCGTTTGTGCTTGTATGTATGGTTGTAGGAACTTTTAGTTGCACGTGCGTACCTATTTATACATACGTACTATGTACGTTTCCCACACTATCGAGGTAGGTGTGGGAGTTTTCTTCGCGTAGTTTGTTGAACGACTGATTCTTTTACGTTAAGTCACGTAACTGTCTCTGTGTAATGTGTGCTAAAGTGCAATAAAACCAGTACATCACCGTTAAGTCGGCGTCGGTAAAAGACATCTTAAGCTGCCTCAATATGCCACACCCATAATTCATTTACAGTCAATTCCACTTAGTTGCAACTATGTTCTTTCAGCCCTTTGGATCCACAATGTATCTGAATAAATAGAAATTGTTACGAGAGCTGAATGTACATAATATTATAAGTAAATATACACGTTAACGATGTACAATTTTCACAATGCTAAGATCGGCTTTAAACGAAAATTTGGTTTTTGCTGTTTTAAAAATTATTGACTCAATTTGGTTCGGCAATTCAATTCATCCGATTGAAAAATATTGTAACTGAAATTTCTGCCTTTAAGTGCGCGCCTGTTACCAGACAGTCATTTATTTTTGTAAATTTTAACATGCAGAAATTTTATCTAAATCTACATTTTTAGTTCTATATTTATGTAAGTGAATACGCTCTGACTTTGTTATACTCTACACTTACCAGTGTTTTTGTACTTTCTCGAACAAAACTAATTTTTTAGTTGCATTTTGTAAAAACTAACAGTGAACAACTGAACACTTTTATTTTATTTATGCGAAGATAAATTCGTTTCACAAAATTAAACAACAAAACATGTTTCAATTGCACGGATAGCAATTAAGCGGGGCTAACTGTATCCATTTTATGCCAGTTTCAGTTTTCTGAAAACTCCTTGTGGGATATGAAGCGAAGCTTTGTTAATTCCTCTTAATTCACCTGAATCTACCATGGCAAATTTAAAAGGTTTATGTTTTTTAAACTTAGTGCTAAACGTTAAAAAGTAGGCGAAAACATTTCTTTACTCGTAGAATACATGTAACAATGTTGCGAATTCACCAGGCACTGGAAATTCTGGTTTGTGCTTGCCACGTGAAAACTGAGGATTTTTATGATTTCAAGTTTTATTATCAATTCTATATACATATAAATATATGTTTCACAGAATATAATTTCGTTTGAATTTCATTTCTCATACTTTTGTAAGTCTGTTTTATGTAAATATCATAACATACAACTTTTAATTTCATCCATAATATCGGCTAAGCATTATCTTTTCAATAAATACGATTTCTATGTATAATTTGTACACATTTTGGAGAGTACAAAATAACGATAAAATTATTAATAGTAATTATTTTTATAAAAATTACTACAACCGGGTTCCGAATAGTAGCGTGCGTGATCGAGCAAGCAATTGTATCGAAATAAATTTCAAGACGTGTTGAACGTCTGGATCGCCGCACCCAATACGAATCGAGTGAATTTGTTTCCATTAACATCCTGGGTTTAACCATGAGGAGGAGGAAAACAGCTCCTCGCCCCACGTTTGAAAAGCTCAGCCCGCAGTCCGTCGGCGCCTGCGGCTTTGTTGTTCAATAGCCGCGTTATCGCTATTCTCGCCTCGTCATGGTCAGGTCGTCAACGATTGGACTATCGGGATCTTCACATTATCTGTGACATGCGCAGCTGTCACTGTCTAGCAGGTTCGAGAAGTGTTCCCTCCATAATTTAAGATTGTTCTGTACGTCAGTCACCAGATTGCTGTCTTTGTTCTTACAGGAAAACGCTTCGGTCTTAAAACCTCCTGAAAGCTGGCAGAAATTTCGGGCGTTTTTCCTATTGGCCAGCATCTCAATCTCCTCGCACTCACGTATTTCGGCCTCTCGTTTCTGCTTTCGGATAATACGTCTGTCTTCCTTTTTTAGCTTCCAGTAGCGATCCCACATAGCTCGCGCTGCGCCCGATCGCAGAGTGGCTCTACGGGCATCCTTTCTTTCTGCGGCAGCTTGACATTCCTCGTCATTACCAACTTTCGGGCTCGCCGGAATATGATTTCCACTTCGGCGGCGGTACGTAGAAAACGAGAAATGTTGCTCCATTGTGCGTCGATGCCGGTTTGTTGGTCAGTACTCTCTGAGAGCAGGAGTGAGAGTCGAGTGGCGAATCTTCTAGCTGTCTGTTGAGATTGCGGCTTTTCGATGTTGAACATTCTTTGCGTAGGTAGATGTACATATATTTTTTGCTGCACAGAGGCGGGTGCGCAGTTTGGCTGCAACAAGATAATGATCCGAATCGATCTTGGGTCCTCGGATCGTACGTACATCTAATACACTAGAAACGTATCTTCCATCTACCACAACATGATCGATCTGGTTTCGTGTTTTTCGATCAGGAGACAGCCAGGTCGCTTGGTGAATTTTTTTATGCTGGGATCTGGTGCTGCAGACTACCATGTTTCGGGCCCCGGCGAAGTCGATCAGTCTCTGTCCGTTACCGGATGTTTCGTTGTGCAGGCTGAATTTTCCGACTGTGGGACCAAAAACTAACTTCTTGCCCACTCTGGCGTTGAGGTCGCCAAGCACGATTTTTATGTCGTGGCGGGAGCAGTGCTCATAAAAGGAATCTTTGGTCGCATCGTCCTTCTCTTCGGTCGGGGCGTGGACGCAAATTACCGAGATGTTGAAAAAATGGGCTTTGATGCGGATTGTTGCGAGACCACCGTTGTGAACGACAGTACTTGGAAACGAAGTCTCTCTCCCACAACAAATCCAACACCAAATTTGCACTCCTGTACATCTCAGGAGGTCCTATGTTTTTCTTGCTTTGTCCCGTTCATCGCATCCCTTGAATGGCATGACCTCTCCTCTCACGAGGACATCAACCAGCCGGGCAGAGGCACCTTCCCCATTAAAGGACCGGGCATTCCAGGTGCATGCTCTCAAATCGTACTCCTTAGTTCGTTTTCAGTGGTCGTCATCAGTATAGGGAGGTCTCATCCGACGCTTGTTTATCCCTTCATTGGGGGAGGATTTTTAAGTGGCGGGTCCCAAACCCTGCGCATAACCAGCTATCCTTCTCACGTTAGCTCACTTCCGAACAGGTGTTCGGAAGCTACCCAAAGGATACGCGGGCTAATGCCGGACGTTGTGAGCTGCTTGAACCATATGCACTGGCCACTCCCAAGCGAATGGCGATCAGTAACTTTCCCCACTTGCGTGGACTTCTACATATAGAACCATCCTCCGCACGAGTTAACTGAGGACCAAAAATTGCTCAGAATTCAACATTCGAAAGACCGCATTAAAGAGGCGAGAAAAGGCGACAACTTGCTTTACAACATTGTATCTGGTGATGAAATGTGGTGTTTCCAACATGAACCTCTTTCGGAAAGCTTTTAGATCGCGCAAAATAGTGTATCGAATCCAGAGGGCACGCGTTTGAATAAATAAACTCGAAGTTATCAGAAGAAAGCTCTTGTCGTTTCTATTTTACCTCCGTCTTGTTTGTTTTGGACTTGACCTTGTATGATTCTTAATTAAAAATCTTTCGTATTTATTCTTTCAGCTTTCTTCATTATAACCCTTACTTACGAGGTGTGTTAAAAAAATAATATGAATTTTCAAATTTCGCGGGCTACGCACATTCGACTTTCAATTATTAGCTTTTTTATGTTGATACATTCGTCTCGAAGATATTCTCACGGTTTTTGTAATATAGAAGAAGTTGCATCAAATTTTGGGCAAAAATTTAGGTAAAAAAATTATTATGGAGAATCGTCGAGTCACAATCAGAGAAGTTGCTGAGGATGTAGGCATATCGGTTGGCTCATGCAATGCAATCTTTTCGGAAATTTCGGACATGAAGCGTGTGGCAGCGAAGTTCGTTCTAAAATTGCTGAATTTTGCCCAAAAACAACGTCCAGATTTGCTTAGAGGGTGACGAATCATGGGGATATGGTAACGACATTGAAATTAAAGCTCAATCGTCCCAAAGGAAGAGTTCAGGAGAGCCAAGACCAAAAAACAGCACGCCAAGTTCGATCAAATTTCAAGGTTTTGCTCACTGTTTTGTTCTTCTTCCTACCACAAGGTCGTACGGTAAATAAGGAGTATTACTTTGAACTTATGTGCCGTTTGTGTGAAGCAATACGAAAAAAACGACCGGAATTGTGGAAAAAAAATGCATGGCTTTTGCATCACTTTATATATTTGGCCAAAAACAACAACGTTATTATGTCTCAGCCACCGTATTAACCAGATTTGGATCCCTGCTACTTTTTCATGTACTCAAGATTGAAGAGACCCATGAAAGGACG
Source organism: Anastrepha ludens (assembly GCF_028408465.1). Taxonomy (NCBI): domain Eukaryota; kingdom Metazoa; phylum Arthropoda; class Insecta; order Diptera; family Tephritidae; genus Anastrepha; species Anastrepha ludens. The sequence goes on from NC_071501.1 coordinate 60,180,791, forward strand.
CTGTTTTGCGACGGTTGAGGAGATAAAAACCGAATAGATGAGAGAGCTTAAAGACATACCAAAAAATACATATCAGAACTGCTTCATGGATTGGAAAAAACGCTGGCACAAGCGTTTTATTATATATCTGAGTGGGAATACTTTGAAGGAGATAAAATAGAAATTGATGAATAAATAAATGATGTTTGAAAAAAATGAAATTATTTTTTGAACACACCTCGTGTATAAAATATCGTTATTTAAGTTTTCACCGTGTTAATTCGTCTGTAAGAAATTCTTTCATAGACTGAATAAAGGTTCTCACCAATCCACTTCAACAAATTTAAAATCTCTTCGCTTCCGTGGCTGTTGCAAGAAGGAATATAAAGGGAATTTGTCAAATCACTGGCTCAAAATGAATTCTCGGACGAATGAAAGGATCATGTATACTGAAGCTATTCGAAAAATTCATATACGATGTGTACTTATTTTTGATAAAAGAGCACATATCACCACATCAGCATGCTTTTATAAAGGATAGGCCTGCAGCTATAAACTTAGTATTATTTTCCAATTTAGTCCTGTAAGAACTTGATTATGGTAACCAGAGCGATATACTTATAAGTACATTGGTTTCGCAACCAGAGAGTTCACCACAATATTTTATATAATAAACTTGATCAGGCGGAATACCGTTCAAGTATCATCATGTGGTTCTCTTCTAATCTTACCTCACAGGAACCTCAGTAATGGTATACCTGATTTCATCTTAGAAGATGATTCTCATCGTATCCAGATGACTTGAAAATATTATATTTCGTTGCGTGGAATCGTTAGCAGACTGCGTTAGACTTCAGGTTGTTTTCTACAAGCTGAAAACGAGGTGTGAAATCAATGTTTCGCTTATTATTGCCGACAAAATGCCTCTGAACGACAACTAATAAATTACCAATATACGATTGGTAATTCGTCTCTCCAACGCTTCTACGAAAAACAGGATGTGGGTGTTTTATTTAATTTCAAAATGAGCTTTTCTAAGCTCTCATAAGTACACTTTGTGGTAACCAAATCTAGGTCGATGTTGGATTTATAATAAAAAATTCAATTAAACTCAGTACCTTTTTGCTCTTTAAAGTTTAAACTTTACCTATTGTTAGGTCCAACCTGGAATATTCACCCTATATATACCGAGTATTACTTACTAGGTAGAAAAATACATTAACGTTATACCAGATACGCTATTCGCCGCCTACACTGGACTGTTAATGTACCCACTTCTAAAAGTAGGGCTACCGCCTACTCGGGCTACCACGGAACATTTCATTCCATAATGATGCTTTCCATTTCAATTCAACCGGGCTATTCGGGTCATGTTCTTCGATTTCGATGTAACTCAAATATGTTGTTCTCTGGTCAAAATAATGAGACACGTATTTTTTTGTTCGCCCGAAAAAATTTTTTTTCAAGATTTATCGGCAATTTTGTTCTTCGGCTCAAAATCGATTTGTTTTCATTATATAAGAATTTTTTTTTTTAAATGCTCATAACTTAGTCAAAAATGAACCGATTCTAATGATTCTGGGTTCAAAATGATCGGCATTACTTACACGAACGACTTCATGTAGAAACAATTGTAAAAAAGTAGTTAAAAATTTTTTATTTTCCAAAAAACAAAAAGTGCGAAACCGGTTTTTTACTCGAAAATTTATTACTCAAAAACAACTCATTTTAGCTACTGGGCATTCAGCTCAATTGAAGTTTAAGGTGTCCTCTTGATTTGCAATTGCTTCTGCATTAAGTCACTCGTGTAAGTAATGACGATCATTTTGAACCCAGAATTATTAAAATCGGTTCATTTTTGACTAAGTTATGGGCATTTAAAAAAAAAATTTTTCTTATATAATTAAAAAAAATCGATTTTGAGCCGAAAAACAAAATTGCCGATAACTCTTGAAAAAAAATTTTTTCGGGCGAATAAAAAAATATGTGTCTCATTATTTTGACCAGAGAGCAACATATTTGAGTTACATCGAAATTGAAGAACATGACCCGAATAGCCCGGTTGAATTGAAATGGAAAGCATCTAATATTTTTTAGAGACATAGCTCCTGACCAAATTTCGAGTTCAACGAAATGCTTAAGTCGTTCCTTTCTCATACTAACCTGTGGGCAAACACTCTAACGGATATCTCCTTGGATGTTGTCATTGCGGTGTTACATTGTATACGTATATTGCTCTTGATTATTGCCATTATTATTTTTTCACGTAAATTTGTGTTGACTGGCTCGAGATGATAACAATTGAATTTAGCCTTTTTGTGGGGCTAGTTTAAAGATAAAGTTTATACAGAGTCATTCGGATCGATTAACGAAATAGGCCGCCATTTTGCCAAAAACTGGAAATTTTGATGAAAAACTCATCAGCGGTGATTGTGCTCGTGGTGGACATCCGTCCGATATAATTTTTTATTTATAATTGCCAACTCTTACTCTTTCTGATACAATAAAGAATTTAATAATTTTCATCTTAATTATTTGTTTTATTTCTTTTGAAAGTTCTTGTTGTAAAACAATAATCAGAAACATAAACGTTGATTTACATATTCTCAACCTTTTTCATTTATTAATGTATTTATGTAATTATTCCATACATTTATGTATGTACTATATGTAACAGTATAATGTTATCCAATGTTGAAAAATACTTACATATGGACAAATACATTGGTCTTTTAAATGTGCATATATTATATTATATAATGCCAACTTACTTTTTACGTTTTATGTTCCATGAGCGTGTACTATAACTGCTTGAACACAAAAAGGCATGTCTACATACACATTATTTTATTTTTGGGGATAGGTCCCCTTCTTTGACATTCAAACACATTATTTTTGATATTAACTTAATGTATCTAATATATATTGAAAGATTTCCTCATAAAAACTTATAAATGTTTCAGCGAAACCAAAGCAGATGTTTATACTACGTAAGTAAGAACCATATATGCTTGATTGTATTTAAAGAATAAACACTCATAGTGAAAAGTATTTACACAAAGCTGAAATTGTCACAATATTCACTAGAAAAGCTTTGTTTGTTGTTGTTGAACAACTCTATTCAAGAAATGTGTTGTTGGTGAAATCTTTAGAGTATGCAAAGACAACTAGTGCAAATTTAAAGAAAACAAAGGTATACGAGTCCAGGTATACGAGTCCAAAATAATAATCGAAAGTGGAGTGTACGTAGCCCGCGTAATTTGAAAATTCACCTCGTATGGCACATTAAAGCAAACGCTTGAGTTTATACCTCCTGTCGTCAAAAGTATTTATCCACATTTTATTTGCGTTGAAAATATTTACATAGCAATTCAAAGTTATTTGTTTGGGAAAGTAAATACTATTTTAAAACGTTATATTAATATTTTGTTATATTAGAATATTGATTAATATGTCGTTTCATTGCCATTGGTATTAATTACTGCTTGAAGCCTGGAGAAAATGGAGTCAATAAATTTGTGCAGAAATCGAATGCGCTATTATGTTGTAAAATCCCTTCTTCGGCTGATAGGAATGCATGATTATTAAGAATACCAATGTATCCGGCATAACTCAACTTCCTTCGAATGTGTTAAGAAGCTGCACGGCCCTACTACGTACATAAGTTTTGTGAATACATGAATTTTCTTCCAAATACATGAATTTTCTTCCAAATGTACCCTGAAACTGAAATGAGGACTCATCTCTCCAAAACATGATAAGCCAGAACTCAATTGTCTTTTGTATGCATTTCTTAGCAAAGGCGAGGCGCTTGGATTTGTTCACTAGACTTATGTATGTCGATCACTTTACGTATATTACAACAAAAGTTTTGATTTTTGTACTTTTCCGTACTATTGCGTCATTTACTGCTTTTCCAAGGGCATTTACTGCTTCGCGAGGGCAATGGAACTGAACGAGGTATTCTCCATGATAGTACTCATTAGAATTCTGGTCTCTCTATAGTTAGTAATTGGCTTGGGACCATTCCTTGCTTTATTTGCTAAACTTCCTTAGGTTCCCTTTTTTTGTACTGAATTGTAAAAGGATTTTCGTGATTTGCCAAATATTTTAATAATGGAATTTTCAGAACAAATCGATTTTCTCAATAATAAATCCTACATCAGTCACACACTTCATCATAAAAAAATCATTACTTGACACTTTTTAATACTGTGTATTTACTTTTGACACCAGTAGGCATAAATTCAAGCGCTTGCTTTAATATGAAATACACCGTTAATTTCTTTGAATTTGCACTTTTTAGCTTTGTATACCTTAAAGCTTTCAACAGCAACAACATTTTGCAATACAATTGTTTAACAACACCAAAAAAAGGCTTTCTAATGAATTGTGTGACAATTTCAGCGTTGTGTAAATACTTTTGACTCCTGGTGTTAGCATGTCGTTAATACTCGTATGTAAAACTTAAACGTGAGTGAGTTTTGACTTTATAATTGTAATTTCTAATTAATCTTACAGCGTATAAGTGCGTTTTCGATAGTATCATTTATAAAATATTGAACTATCATCGTTAGCTCTGAGCAATGACAGAGAAGAGTTAAAAAACTTGAAAAATGTACGTTATTTTATTATAATATTATATATAAATTACGTGTCACGTTGTTTGTCCGCGATGGACTCCTAAACTACTTCACCTAATATATTTTAATCAAATTTGCACACTGTGTGCAGTTTGATCCAACTTGAAAAATAGGATAGCGTTTATCTTAATTTATAGTCGCAATATTATTTTATTGCAAAATATTTGTTTATTTGTTTGTTCACAATTATCTGATAGCTCTAAACGATTCTAACAGATGGCGGCATCTGTTGACTGGATTGAGTAAGTATTTAATAGATGGCGCTGTGTTAAAAATACCAACGTTTCACATAAGCTACAATTCAATGGCATTCCCACCACGTGTTGCTGAGGCTAAAGTATAACTCAAATCTATTTCGTAGTGAACGCAATCAGTGAAATTCCGTTGTTCTTACTTTTTCAATTTCTGGTGTTAGCATAGCCGGCCACGTGTTGTTTAGTCTGGAGTATAAATTAAATGCATATAATAGTAAAAATAATACAGTGGAATTATTATTGCTTTTCTATGGTTAGTGCGTCAATGTTCAAAAATCTTTATGCACATACACACATAGTTATATTATTATATTTGTTATGGATCAAATCACACTCTATGTATGTCCTGAGGTACTAAGGCTCCAGGATCTGAATGAATCTGGTTATCTATCTATCTTGCTTCTCATATTATTGATTTATTATATTGTTAATGGTAAATCGATTGACAAAAATTTCTTCACCATTCCGCAGATAATTTAACGGAGATTTATAATAACAGTGTCATCTAGAAAAGTTAATTGATATATATATGAAAAATTCGTACAAAGCTCCTCAAACTTTTTCAATAATTTTTTTATTTTTATTCAACCTCTATTGAAAATTATTTCACACTTCTCAATTCAATGTGCTATAATAGCACGCTTTTTAGTTTTTTCTTTTTTGATATTTGAATATTTTAATTATTAATTGCAGTCTAATGCCACCATCGTCGTAGGAACAGAACCTTTATTTTACGTTTGTTAAGGTAAAAAACTTCCTGATTGATAATATTTTCGAAAAATATTAGAAAAAGCGAATACGTCCCAGCATCAATGGAAACAACTAATAAACTAGATGATGAGGTTTTGAAGTTGTCAAGCAAAATACCAAAAGCAGCCACGCGCAAGAAAAACACCTGCAAGTCGTAAATACGCAAAAGAAATAAAATAAACAATCAATAAACAGACATCAATCACATCCATTGGCACCCCGCATAGCCAACAAAGGACCAGCACCTCTCTTTGACTCGGATGAAATATGTCGAAGTTGTCGGGTCATAAAATATTACAACAAGTTTTCGAAAGAGCTTCTGTAGAAGAGCCTTTCTATGGTTAGCAACGCCTGGGAGGGCTTGCGCCCATCCCTGCATCAGAGAATCCAAGGCGACCACTAGCCCGAATTTAGTAGCCGAAAATAAACTGTAAAATCCTGAGGTTCCGATGGATTACTGGTCTGTCATGAAGGAACCGGTCTGAATAGAGGAACCACAGCAACACATCTCTGTTGTTCTGCTGTTGATCAGTAACGGGTCTCTCTGACACTCCAAAAGTAGCAGTTTGAACTCCGCTTCGGCCTCAGGTTAGCCAACGTAAGGGTCTTCCCCGCCTCTGTTGCCGCGGTGGAGGATTTGAGGAAATGGTGGAGGACAAGTTCGACGATCTGTGGTTGTCTGCGAGTAATCCAAATTAATATTCGTCATTCTACACTAGCCACCGATAACCTACTTGTCATTGTCCGGGAGGAAGGAATCGATATCTGCCTAATTCAAGAGCCTTGAATCATGAGACTAAAGGACAGATCCTATAATCTGAATTTATATCCAATCTGATGGTAAGCCTAGGTCTTACAATCTAATTTCAGTTCGACAGATGAGACGGTGGTCCCAATCAAGTGGCAGTTGCAAAAATGCAAAGTAGCGTTTTAAGCAGCGGTAAAAGAGAGTAAAAGGAAAGGCTTCAAAAATCCATGCTTCAAAAATCTATCTATGATAGCGCGGACGACCTGAGTGCATACAGAGCACTAATGAAGACGGTCAATGGACTCAGGGTACCACAACCAATATGCCCAATCTTCATGAAGGCTGTAGTCAATACACTATTCCTTGTTCCAGAGGAACTGGTGTGTGTCATCAGAGAATACTCTCAACCTATTCCACTGGTGAGCACGGAAGACGGAGTAAGCGCAGTAAGACACACTCAGGGCAATAAAGACCCGGGATTGGATGGGATACCAAACAATGCCCTCAAAACAGCAGCCAAAATGAGACCTGACGTGTTTGCCAAGTTGTTCTATAACTGTCTCATGGAAAGAGTTTTCCCCGACCTGTGGAAAAGGCAGCGGTTAGTACTCTTGCTGAAGACGGTAAATGCAATTAACACGGTAATGCATGTCGCATGCGAAACCACAAGTGGTAAGAGACAAAGGTCTGGCAAAAAATACTGCGTAATCGGAATGCAGATATAAAAAACGCGTTTAACTCGGCGAACTGGGCACACATAATTGGTGCACTCTCAGAATTTAAGGTCCCTAGCTACTTACTGCGAATCATTGGCCACATGTCCGACGGCGTGCTGAAAGAGCCGTCGCAGCGTGAACACCGGACAGTTACGACCACAGACCTATACTGACGATTTGAGTTAACATACTCTATAACGGCCTCCCAATGTATTACTTAAGGGCAACGTTACGGAAGGACCTACCGTTCGGACAAGAGGAGGTTTTATTCGGACTAAGGTTAGATTAGGTTAGGTTTGGCAGCTGCATCGCACATAGAGACAACGAAGCCACTTAGACCACGAAATGGGTCCGTTGTGTGCCGCGGGGGCTGGGCTACATTTCCATCTCCATATTGAACCATCCTGAGCTTTTGACAAAGCGTAAAATGTTGTTGATACCTAAAGTGTATAGATTATCTATATTCGTTAAGAAGCTGGGCATGTGCAAAAAAGGTGTGGAATTGCTTCCAACTCCTCCTCATTTCTGCAGCTACGACAGAAATCATGCGTGTAACCGCCTAATCTCCTTGCATGATTTCCTATGAGACAATGTCCTATGAGGTTCTGTTTATCTCTAACCATTTTAAGGCTTCATGAATAGCGTTTTTTTCGTTTAAAAAACACTACAGTGATCCGGTAGTTTATAGGATTCACAGATAGAAAGCTCTTCGCAATATAACCCTGATCGATCCTACACCGGTGTCCATTTTAGATCCGTCCGGGTAAATCTTAACGGGTATGTTGGGTGTTGGATCTTCTTCAAGCCATTAGGTTAGAATTGGTTTTTTTCTGCATAGTACACCACCAGACAACTTTTCCATATAGAAGAATGGCTCTGACGACAGCAGTGTAAAGCTAATGAGCAACCTTAAGTTTAATTCCCCAGGTCTTACCTAAAGGTCTCTTACAGGCATAAAAAGCTAGGTTCGTTTTCCTGACTCTTTCTAAGATATTTAACTTCCAAGTCAATTTCCTACCTACGTTTAGTCCCAAGTACTTGGTTTCTTCCGAAATCACAAGAGCTTCCCCCTTGACCATAATTGGACTTAGCTGAGGGGTTCTGTGTTTCCTAGTGAACAATATGAGTTGTGTTTCGCCTGGGTTGACTCCTGGACTACACTGTTCTGCCCACCTAGGAAGTATATCTGGAGCATTTTGTATTAGGTTACTTAATGTAGATACAAATTGACTAGAGATAGCAATAACAACATCATCGGAATCAGGCCAATATGATGTCCTCCTTTGGCCAGGTTGATTATGAGGTTGGCGGACGCAACACTTGAGTGGTGAAGATTAGTTTGAACAACACGTAACATCATGGTTACTGGGCTTCATCTCCACCACCGTTTTGTTGGATCATCCGCGTCTGACGCCAGTACCTCTTCCTCATCAGTGAGAGTAGTACTCTATCTAACAAGGAAGAGATACTGCCATTAGCAGATGCCTTTCGTAACGCTGTCGCAGTGTTAGAACCGGAGCCAGACTCCGCCATGGGGCCTATTTAAGCTCCAACCGGGTCCTTTAGCTCTTGGTAAGTAGGGGATGTCTTCCCTTGAAACTATCTCGAGTTTAGACCCAGACCATACTTCGCCGATCCTTGAAATGGCTATTTTATAAAGATAAGTTGGGAGAAAACGCTTGAGGGTCCTTTAGCTCTTGGTAAGCAGGGGATGTCTTCCCTTGAAACTATCTCGAGTTTAGACCCAGGCCATACTTCGCCGATCCTTGAAATGGCTATTTTATAAAGAATAAGTTGGGAGAAAACGCTTGAGAGCCTGGTTTCCACTTTCTTCCAATTGTCAGGCGAAATAGTGTCGTCAGGGTTGCATTTATTAACCAACGGGTTGCTGTTGGCCGCTGACAGCTTCGCTGTACGTAGCTGGAGAACTCTTGGTGTGTCGGGGCTTCTTCAACGTGCTGGGTTGCTGGGTGGGTCGTCCCACAACTGACGTTTTGGGTTCGGTTCAGAACCCCGAGGGGACTCCTTCGTTACCTTTGTCGCCCATCTGAATGAGTGCTTCTGTTTTACAGACCACTTCCCCTCTGGGATCGTTTTTAAGCGCTCCAGTAGCCTGAATGCAGCACGTCTCTCCTTGTAGCCATGCCGTGCAGGCTCTGCTACTGTAGAGGTATCAGTCGTTTCAGACTTAGTTTTGCCACCTTTACCAGGGCTAGTCACGGTATTGGTGGTGCAGGAAATTGACTCCTTGGCCAGAGGTTTATTTTTTGTACCGCCACTTCTGCTGTTGCCAGGTTTGTTCTCAGCACCAGCTTCTGCCGTACGAAATGGGCTAGCCCTGAAGGGCTTGGATGTACCGACACTTCCGCTAGGCTTGATTATCCCAGCTTCCGTCATACTAATAGAAATCTGGCTTGATCCAGATTTGGGGGTGGAAGTAATAGCTTCCTTTGCATTTAAGGACTGCTTGTCCATAGAGGTTATTTTGTTTGAAAGACTCCATCTGTTTCATACGATCACCGTCCACCGTGGCAGACATGGTGATCTTATAAATAGGAAGGGGAAACATAATGGTCGACCGTGGCAGCGCCCCATACCACGGCAAGGTCATGGTTATACCCCGAGGTGACCAGGTATCGAGGTAGCTCCGTAGAAATACAGTCGGAAAGAAAACCCCCTGACTGCAAACCACCCAATAGGCACGGGTTGCATGACACCTTGGGTTAGATGAGGGCGAGGAGAGGAGATGATGGGATGATGGGGTTTAGGATTGACAGGAAATTTTCGTCGGTACAGTTATCTTCATATGGTGACTGGGTGGCCACCAATTTTGCCGTAAAGCGGATGGATGGTTAGCCAATCCTCATATGGAGCTTCCCTCTTAGTTCGTGTTGGGTAGGTCCCCATGATAGGGGGGTCAAACCACCTCTTAGGCCTCATCCCTGCGGCAAGGAGGCCAACATGATGATGTAGTTCGGGCTAAAGTCCCACACTAAAAGAAAAGAAAAAAGTGGGAGTTGCTACTGTTTGGTGTCCGCTATATGACCCATGACAGTTCAGCGCCTCCTGAGGAAATGGAGCATCTGGTATATACTCTCTTGCCTAGTAAAGAGAACATCCTGATCGACTGTAATACAAATGCGTCACGTCTTGTCCAAGGACTTCAGCAGTATAAGTCTTACCTCTGTTTTTCCGAGAGACTGATCGAAAGCACGCTGAAACTAAATTTTTTCCAGCTCAGCACGCCTCCTGATGAAGCATCTCTAAATAGGCACTTTCAATAATGGTAAGACTGCGCGAATTGGCACTGCATTAGATAGACAAGAGGTAGTTCTATCTGTCTCTGGATCTCATCCCTGCTAGGCTGTAGGGAAATTAATGCAATGGTGAGAAGGACCCGAATCACTAGATTCATGCATAGTGGTACACCGGGGGATGGTGGGTGATCGCCTCTCTTTTGGGTAGCAGCTAAGTTCAAACTAATTAGGCGTAGTTCTAACTCATTGAAATCGGGGTGGGGTAAAGTTAGTAGCATACGCCGATGACGTGGATTTAATGGTAGCGTAGCCATTTCCCTCAACCATGAGATTTTGGAAAGACCACAACTTTGACGAAACGGGGCTGGTGCTAGAAAACTTTAGATTTCCCAAGTTACAAAACCATGTTTCTCCGCTTTCATCGGAAGTTAAGAATCTTGATACTGCACACCAAACCCCATTGGAAGCTACACATTGAAAATCGAGTAAAGGTCATTATAGCTTTCTACTTCTGCTACTCTATGTTCGGCAAAAGATTGGTAGTCGAGTCAGAGGTCGTGCTTTGGATGTACAATTGGTTGGCCAATTTCAACGCATATATACCTGGTTAGGTGGGAAACTCTGCGGAAGGGCTATGATATCATTAAACTGGGGAGGCTTCAAAGGACTGCATGCATTGCCGTCACTGGAACATGTAGAACTTGTTCCAGTGCAATGTTGTTTTGCACTTTTGTCGCATCGACATTGCGTTATTTCCATGGCTATTTAAAGTGTAAAGTGGAGGTAATCTCTGAAAGGACATAGTAGTATTTTTGGGCAGATAATGCCGGAATAGTGAAGATCCGAATGAGTCAACTCCTGCAAGGTGAAGATCAAATTTCTTGGGTGTGTAGGTAACACTTCTCTGATCTGGGTTCAAGGACATAGGACCATAGAAGGAAATGAAACTGCGAATGAGCTTTCCAGGCAGGGAATTGAATTGGTTTCAGAGACCTCCTACCTGATCATCGGCATTCACCTGACTGTTGTTAAGGTGGAAGTGCATAATTCTAAGGAAAGCGCAGAAAAGAAATCCTGAGGCCCCAGTGTGTTTAACCGCTCATAAGACGATCAATACACATGCGGAAAAGCTACGCTTATCATTCGATCACCATTTCAGAAGCTAGGTTTGGCAGCTAGTCGATTAAGGTCACTGGGTGCTCCTTTCTTCGACAGTCTGGAGCAGTGCGCCAAGATAAATCTCATCAATCTTCTCTATTACAAATGACACACCAAGTGAAGCCAAGTCATTCTCCACTTGATCTCTCCAACGCAGAGGAGGCTTTTCTCTTCCTCTACTAGCACAAGCTGGTACCGCATCTAATACTTTCAGAGCCGCAGCGTTTGTATCCATTAGTTGCATAATGTCTATGTCCTTGTAAAGCTCATACAGCTTATCCGCCTGCGTTATACACCGTCGCCAATGTGCAAATTTCGTCCAAGCTTTTGCGCGATACGTTGGGATGGGCATGATGAAAGCCTTGTAGTGTTGTAGTTTAATTCGTCGAGAGAGAACATTATTACTAATTGCCTTCTTAGTCCAAAGTAGCACTTGTTGGCAAGAGAGATTATCCGTTGTATTTCAAGGCTAACATTATTATCGGTGTTAATGCTGCATCCTAAATAAAGTCTCTTACAACCTTGAAATCTAACTGACAACAGTTTGGAAAAGGCAGAACTAACAGCGTGGTTTTTAAAGCTGATAAGATCAATACCATCGGCATATGCCTACAATTGTACGCTCTTATAAAACACTGAACCTGAGGATTAAGTTCTGCGGCTTGCACGATCTTTTCCACCATCAGGTTAATGAGGCGACAGCGAGCCAACCTGTCTGAAACCTCATTTGGTATCAAAGGCCCATCTCTTGGTATTGAGAAAGCAGCTTTGAAATCGACTAAAAGACGGTGTGTTCCTTAATGGGCCCCTTCCAAGACTTCCCACGTCTAAGGTCACACTGATACGGTCCAATCAGTTAGTTGATGGTGGGCTTCAGTCTTTCACACAATACGCTCGCTAGCACTTATGAGCGATATTTGTAAGACGAATCCTGCGATAATTGGCACAGACTGGAGCATCACCCTTCTTATGGATTGGGCAGAGCACACTTAAATTACAATCGGCAGGCATGCTTTGAGCCGATCATATTTTGCATAGGAGCTGATGCATGAACGTTACCGGCTTCTCACCCCCATGTTGGAATAGCTCAGCCGGCAGTCCATCGGCGCCCGCTGCTCTATTGTTCTTTAGCCACATTACCGCTATTCCCACCTCGTCATAGGCGGGTAGCGGAACAACAGTTCCGTCGGCAATGGGAGTATCGGGATCTTCACATTCTCTCTGACATGCGCCTCTGTCAGTATTTAACATGTTGGAGAAGTGTTCCCTACATACTTTAAGCGCACTCTTGATGTCGGTCACCAAATCACAATTTTTGCTCTTGGAGGAAAATTCCTCGGTCTTTAAACCATCTGTAAGCTGCCAAATTTTCTGGTAGAATTTTCGGGCGATGTTCGTATTCGCCAGCATCTCAAGCTTTTCGCACTCACGTATTTCGGCCTCTCGTTTCTTTATTCTGATAATTCGTCTCTCTTTCTTTTAAGCTCCCAGTAGCGATCCCACATGGCTCGCGTTGCGTCCGATCGCAGCGTGGCTGTATAAGCAGCATCCGTTCTTTGTACAGCATCATGACATTCCCCGTTGTACCAATTTTTGTTTTCGGGCCGAAACCGGATATCTTCTTGGGCAACGGTACGTAAATAACAAGAAATTTTGCTCCGTCACTCGTGCATGCCAGGTTGTTGGGCAGTACTCTCTGAGAGCAGGATTGAGAGTGAATCTTCTGGCTATCTGTTGCGATTGCAGCTTTTCGATGTCAAACATTCTTTCCGCAGGTAGATGTACTTTTTTGCTGCACAGTGGCGTGTGCGTAATTTGGCTGCAACAATGTAATGATCCGCGTTGGTGTTGGGTCCTCGGATCGTACGTACATACAATATAAAGCATTAGACCCGTGTCTTCCATCTATCACAACACGATCGATTTGGCTTCCTTGCCCTCCCTGGCATTGAAGTCACCAAGCATGATTTTTATGTCGTGGAGGTGACAGCACTCATAGGAATGTTGCAGGCGCTCATAAAAGAAATCTCTGGATGCTTCTTCCATCTCTCCGTCAGGGTGTGGGCGCAAATGAGCGAGAGTCAGCCTTTGGTCTTACGAGGACATCTACCAGCCGGGCAGACGCCCTTCCCCCACTAAGGGACGGGACATTCAAGGTGCATGCCCTCAAATCGTAGTCTTCATTCGCAGTGATTGTCATCAGTATAGTTAGTTTTTCTAATCATAACCCAGCAGGCCTTGAAAAGCGAGGCTGAAGGCCACAATATTTACTATGCCTCTATCTTTGCTAGCATAAAACCTTCCGACCAATGTGAAAATACCATTTAGACAAAACACTACTCCACCAGCAAATAGATAGATTGGAAGTTCTCCACACGTTGGGATAATAACCTGATATCTTAAAAAACGGAACTATATATTGTATAAAATGGGCGCGTATCCATTAGTTGCGCATGGCGCGTGTTTAGCCGAACTCCTCCTCCTATTTGTGGTGTGCGTCTTGATGTTGTTCCACAAATGGAGGGACCTACAGTTTCAAGCCGACTACGAACGGCAGATATTTTTATGAGGAGCTTTTCCATGGCAGAAATACACTCGGAGGTTTGCCATTGCCTGCCGAGGGGCGACCGCTATTAGAAAAATGTTTTTATTAATTTTGGTTTCACCGAGATTCGAACCAGCATTGACTCTGTGAATTCCGAATGGTAATCACGCACCAACCCATTAGGCTACGGCGGCCGCGAAAAACCTGTACGTAAGTAATTTTTTACAATAGAAGTTATGTTTTGTTTATAACAATTAAATGCATATACTACTACTAACATACCGATCGACTTCGATTATTCCTATGATTTTATCGACATCTTCGACGATATCAGCATCGATGCAGAAATGCTGATATTTCATATTTGCCAACGAGTGCAAGTGCAGCACAGGCAACTGAAACGAGCCAGAAATCGGTTGGGGAACCACCAAAGGACGACGTGCGAGTCATGACACAGCTCAAGGTGCAAACTAGCGCACTTTGTAGTGCCTTAGAGAAGCACAGCTGCATACTCTTCGTCCAGCAAGAAGGAGTGCTCCAGAAACATGCACAGGTGCCTCGTATATTTTGCCACCAACCGCTGTCACGCAGACGCCATTAGCGCATTCGCTACTCGTACCGTACGTAACACATCTGACGCAGTATACGAGTACAACAAAGCCAGTGCAGATAAGATCAACGCCGAGTGAAAGGGTGTAATTTGTGGTGGTCACGCATGACGCATTTATTGGAATCGACGTGCTAGCTAGTAGAAAAGTTGTAATTGAATTTGGTAGATGCAGAGTCATGGCAATTAGAAGAAGTGCTTTAGATATTGGTAGTTCACTGAAAGCAAATATAGAGCAAAATTTAATTGATTTAGTGTATGCGAATTGTTTTGCAGAAAAGGTACCTGAATTGGGAAAGTCGAGAAAATTTAAGATGGACATTAAGTTGGCGCCTCACAAGAGGGTAGTGAAAAAGCCGTATAGTATTCCTTTTCGAAAACAGCGCGCAGTTGAAGAAATAGTGGACGGGTTGTTGTATTTGGGCATAGTTTGAAAGTCGAAATCATTGTATGCATCACCTGTTGTTTTGGTACGTTAACAAAATGGCGAAGATAGACTCTTTGTAGATGTTCGAGGGCTGAACGCAAGTATTGAAAAGCAGCCCTGGTTGATGCCTGCAGTGGATGGGGTTTTGGCCACATTATCTGGAAAGCTATTTTTCAGTACGTTAGACCTTATGTCTGGATATTACCAGCCTTTAAGGCCTTATTAGCCTTTAAAGAAAGTTATCGTTAGCTATGTGGACGAAGTTATTACATACAGCGACTGATACCGAAGAAGAAAACTTATTTTATTTAGAAGAATTTCTGAAAATTATGCAACAAGAGGGGCTAACATTAAGGCTATCAAGTTTTCGTTTTTGAGGAACGAGGTTAGTTTCTTAGAGCATCAGGTTGATGTGAATGGCATTTCAAAAATGTTGGCCATAAAGGCATATCCGACTCCACAAAACAATTAGAAGTTCGACGGTTCTTGGGGTTGACTGGGTTCTGCGGCAAGTTTGTTCCCGGGTATACTCATATAGCTAAACCCCTCACCCATCTAACGAAGAAGAACACTGATTTTATATGGGATTTGAAATGTGAAAAAGTGTTACAATTATTAATTAAATTAAATATTAGAACTTCAGTTTTTATAATTCAGGACGTCACGAAATAGCACGAACTTCACACTGATGCGTCGAGTGTTGGCATCGCTGCTATTCTGTTGCAAAAGGAGGAAAACGATTTGAGGCCAGTTGCAGAATATAGCCGAACGTGTACGCCGCAGGAGAAGAATTTCCATGCGTACGAATTAGAAGTGCTTGCAGTTGTAGAAGCTTGCGAAAGATTTCGAATGTTTTTACTTGGAAAATACTTTACTGTTACTACGGATTGTCAAGCAATCACCACAACGAAGATGTCCAAACCGAGGGTAGCGCGTTGGCTTTTAAGACTGTTAGAGTATGATTGCAACATACTACATCGGCCAGGTTTGTCGATGGGCCATGTCGACACTATGAGTCGTTCACCAATTCAGGGGCCACAACAAGTCGAATATGTAGGTGCCAAAGTGTTATCATTGTCCAACAATGATTGGGTTTGCATTCAAAGGCATGGACGTCTATTGCTAGTGGTTTCAAGGGGTATGCAGTGGCATATACTTAAGCTCTGCCACGATGACGTTGGGCATCCAGGTGTAGACGGAACCATAAAGAGAAGTGTACAAAATTTTTGGTCCCCACGGTTCAGAAATTTTGTCTAGGGTTTTGTAAAGTCTTGCATAGGAGTGTGAAATGTATGGCATGGTTGCCATTCCAGACGCTGCATTTGGACGCTCTAGGGCTACATATCAAAAGTCGACGAGGTTATGAATATGTGCTTATTATTGTAGACGCACTTACGAGATACTCGGTAGTCGTTCCAACACGCTCTACAAAAACCAAGCCTGTAGTGGATGCGTTAAACCAATTAACATTGTATTACACTGGCTTATCACAAAGAATTGTGACAGACCGTGGTACTGCGTTCACATCGGCTGCATTCAGTATTTTTTGTCAAACGAATAACATCCAACAATTAAAGTAGCTGTAAGAACGCCGCTATCGAACGGCTTAAGAACAGCGACTAACGATGCAAAGGAATGGGATACACATATTCGCATGATGTAATGGTCACTAAATACAAAGGTGAATGCAGCAACGAAATTTGCACCGATTGACGTTTACGATTTTCCGCTTTGCAATTTGAATGGAAATAAGATATTGGCAGCACTGCAGACGGACGATGAGCAGCACCATATGAATGGGCGCCGTAGTGAAGCAATTCATAACATCGAAACAGCCAGAGTTGCATGGGTTTGGTAACTCAAATTCGACGCTAGATATAGGAACCCATATGAGGAAAGGTATTTGGTACTCATAGAAGCTCCACCACCAAGGACAGGCGAATCGGCAAAAATCCAGCCAAAGTACGAGAGCCCATACATTGTCAAGAAAGCCCTATGATTCGACCGATATGACATTGAAGATAGTGAAGGTATACAACGCTCGCAAAGAAAGTACAATACAATTGCAACAGCACACAAGATAAAGCCATTGTGTGCCTTATTCCCTGAAAATGATGATGATGGTGATCACAATGATGATGGTGATCACAATGATGATGGTCATGAAGCTGGGTAGCTCGGGACGAGTTCCTGTCAGGAGAGGCCGAACTGTCATCACTAATTCTATAATATTTGACATCTCTGTATATTTATTTTACATTACTTGTTTACAATTCATTGTACATGCAATTTTCCACACAGTGCATTCATTGGTCAGGATATGAACTCATTTTTTTGTCATCCTGAATCTGTCAGTGGGGACAGTCTACTGTAAAAACAATTTGTCACGCATACAAAGTTCCTTAAGTAATGAATAAAAATTTGGTATTTTCTCCTCTTTAAATGGGCATTTTAGTGATTTTTTATATCCAAAACTAGGCAACACTGCAGTAGCGACAGAAAGATTTGACTGCTCGAAGGAAAAGACAAAGAACAAACTTGGATAAAAATGCAAATAATGCGAAGAAATGTCACACCTCACAAATAACAAACGGATAATCTCAATCGCCGACAATAGGACCAGACGAAAAAAAGGAAAGCTAAAAGAAGGGGGTGAATTATTGAACTAATTAAAAAATATGTATTTTACATAATTATAAACATGAAATTTTAATTCAAAGAAGCTAAAAAAATGTCCGAAATGTCGAAGTACTAAAACTCCGAGGCTAGAGAACAAAAAAAAAAGGTTGAACCAAGTTACGAAAATGGTAATCTGGTCACACTAATCACCAACTGTACTAATGTGCCGTCACAAAAATCAGTTGATATTGCAAAATTCGCTGAGAGCAAAGTAACGATACCACTATAGTCGCCACCTTATTATTCTCTCCATCGTGCGAAGTAACATGAGTAACGGGTGTATTGATTTTTTCTTAGAATATCACCAACACAATCTGAGTCTTTTCGTTAGCAAACCGCGGTTACATCGTCAAATCATCGTGCTTCCATGTACAAAATATAATATAAATAAAGCGCCCACCTATCTCGTACCGCTATTACGATCTCAGTGAATTTAACAGAAGCGTTGTATGTGCGACGTCACACTTGTGCTATTGATTCGTGTGTTGTTCCAGGCGAGTCTATTAAAGGTGTTATCAGTAGACCAGCCGATTTGTTGTTTTTTCGTCTTACTTTAATGTACATTAAGATTTCAACACAAAATGAAAAGTCGTTCCATTCACACTATCGTCGTATGCTTCTAACTCCAACTGCATATCGGCTGTTCAACGCAGTTCGTCCTTTTCTTTTCTACTTTCTTTGGTCGTGACATTGTAATGTTTAAAACGTTGTTGTTGCTCTAGTGCCATCATCTCCTATGGATGCATATTGGTGGTATTTGTGCAATTTCTTCTTCTTCTTACATTCTTCTTCGCATTTTTACATGCCTCTCAAGCAACGACTCGCCTCTGTGATGAGCTCGTATTCTATTGTATTATTTTTGCGGAAACACTAACAGTAGCCGCAAAAAAATATCAAGAAAAGTAATTCTCAAACAGTGCAGCAAATGGGCTAAATAAAAGAATACAATTTTCAGTAGGAATTATAAAATGCATACGAAACATTCTAATTTCTATCAATAATGGATATTTCTGTATGCAGTTATTTGCACTATATGTAAGCATAATGCTTTTCTATAAAATTTTAAAGCTTTTATTATTACTAAAACAGTTCCCATAACATAAAAAATAGTAGTAGTTGTAGCAGCAGCAGTAGAATTAAGTTTAGTAATGCACGCTTGGAGAACAGAGTTTCGAATCTCCCTCAAACAGCAAAATGAAGAAAAAGTTGATTCTAATAGCAAGAGGCGATGGAAAAAAAAAGATCCTCAGAAAAAAAATATCTGCCGTTCGGAGTCGGCTTGTTACTGTAGGTCCCTCCATTTGTGGAACAACATCAAGACGCACACCACAAATAGAAGGAGGAGCTCGGCCAAACACCCAAAAAAGGGTGTTCGCGCCAATTAAATACATAATATATCTGTATATACAGGAGGCGCAAAAGTAACCTTGCGATGTTTTTTGGCTGTAATATAAAAGAAAATGAAAAACTTTGATTCTTCTTGTGGATTATTTTTATTTGATCTTTTAATTTTTTTACATCAAGTCGAGAATATGATGTCATGTAAATGGCCGCCGCCACAGTTGATTGCCATTTGAGCCCTTTTTATGGCATTTTCCATCACTTTAGCCAAAACTTCCGGCGATAGGTCCTCACATTCTTGACGGATATTTTCTTTAAGAGCTGCAAGAGTCTGAGGCTTGTTGACATAAACCCGCGACTTCAAAAAGCCCCACAAAAAGAAGTCTGGAGCGGACAAATCAGGCGATCTTGCTGGCCAGTGCAAATCGCCAAAACGGGAGATTAGGCGCCCGGGAAATGCATCCTTCAGCATATCGGTTGTGGCACGTGCAGTGTGTGCCGTTGCACCGTCCTGTTGGAACCACATGTTTTCCAATCCCAATTCATCAAGTTGCGGCAAAAAGAACTCGTTGATCATTGCTCTGTAGCGCTCACCATTCACAGTAACCGTTTGGCCCGCGACGTCTTCGAAGAAAAAAGGTCCGATGACTCCTCCAGCGAAAACAGCACACCATACAGTGACTTTGAGCGGGTGTAATGGCTCTTCGTGGGTTACCAGCGGCTTTTCAGTGCCCCAGAAGCGTAAATTTTGCTTATTTACGTACCCGCTAAGATGGAAATGGGCCTCATCACTCATGATTATTTTTGATGAAAAATCATCTTCCTCTTGGTGGTGATTAAGGATGGCTTGAGCGTATGTTAGACGCGATTGGCGGTCAGCAGCTAACAGCTGATGCACCGTCTGGACTTTGTACGGAAACATCTTCAAATCTTGTCCCAAAATTCGCTGTAAAGACCGTCGACTGATACCCACTTGCGTGGCACGTCGTCTGGTCGATGTCGATGGCGCTTCCATGACATCCTCGGCTACAGCAGCAATATTCTCTGCAGAACGGCTACTTCGGGGTCTGCCACGCCAGTCTCTTCGAGGCGAGCGGCTAAACGTCGCAGTGTTTCAACAGTAGGCGTTGGACGGCGAGGAAATCTGCGACGAAATTCACGTTGTGCCAAAGTCACCGACCGATTATTGGTCAAATAAATAGTCAGCAATATTCCGCGTTCTGGAGCAGTGTGGCGTAACATTGTTTATTAATGTGTATTTCGCATGTGTTTACTACACAAATGTCAAAACAGAACTGACATTAGGGGCCAATCGCAAAATTTATAGCATTTTCTGATAGGAGGATTACTTTAGCGCCACCTGTTATCATATAATGCTAATCGCCACTGCAAAGATACAAGCATAGATGGCATAATTACTGGCAATGCGAAACAAAAAATTATGCAAATTGGTGAAAACAAAATGAGCGTATTTTTTAACCAAAGTAATTTGTTTTGTTGTTTTATGTGTATATTGTGTGGACATAAAGGGTAAAAAGTGTACAAATTGTATCTTCATTACCCACTGTCCAGTTACACATGCATATGGCCTCATTAAACCGTACAACAAAAAAAAATGCCTCACTATTTGTCCCCTCCATGCCTACTCTTGGTTGCATTCCTCAACGAGTACTCAAATGTGCCGAGCTGACCGCTCGGGTGAGCTATATGTCCGTCCCTGGCCTAGTATACTAGTTGATACGGGTATTTTAAAAAATTCAATGTTCATGCTAATTGCTCTTCTTCGGGAAATTGTATGAAATATTATATATGCGAATGCAGTGATTTCGAGGTGAAAGAAAATCAACTACATTTAACACCGACTCTTAGGTCCCTATATCGAGCTTCTGACTTCTTTAAATGTTACTTATGTTTGTATGTTATGCACATATACATATGTATCAACTTTAAGTTATTATAAGCGAACAAGTTTAATTCTGCTGCTGTCGTACTGAAAGGGCTAAAGAGACGTTGTCTTTGTTTCTTAAGTATCAGGTCAGTCCATAAGTCCGTGCGTTTTTTAAAGGCGGTTTTAAAATTAATAAAAAAATGTTTAAAGTATTTATTAATCAATAATATATTTTCCTTCATTATTAACCATGTCTTCCCAACGTGTAGGCAAATTTTTAATTCCCTGCTCAAAAATTTGTTTGTCCTTGGAGTCAAAATACGCTTCGATATCCCTTATTACGAGTATAGCTTCTTTTTATGAAGAGTAGTTCTTGTTACTCATATGGGATTGAAGTCCACCGAAAAGGTGATAATGTCAAGGTGCAAAATCCGGAGAGTATGGTGGATGCGGCATTAGCTTCCATCCGAGCTCGTTCAGCTTGCCTAGTGTTTGCCTTGCGGTATGAGGTCTTGCGTTGTCGTGGTGAAACAAAACTTTGCGTCGATTCACTAAAGACGGCCAATTTTGTTAAGTGCCTCATTCAGGTTTGATAGCTGACGGGAATAATAATCAGCAGTTATAGTCTGATTTGGTTCCGGAAGTTCATAATAAACAATACCGGCCATATCCCACCAAATAGACGGGAGAATCTTCTTCGGCTGAAGGCCATCTCTAGGGGTCGGTTCTGGTGTTTTATCTTTATCTAACTATTGGCGTTTGCGAACAGGATTATTGTAAAGGACCCAATTTTCAGCACCAGTAATGATACGGTTCAAAAAACTTTCATTTTCAAGCCGTTGCAGGAGCTGAGAACACACATTCACTCTCTGCTGAAGGTTGGCGACGGGAAGTCTATGCGGAACCCATTTTCCCAGCTCTGAAACCTTTGCCAACTGAACCAGGTGCCTGTGAACTGTTTCATGCGATGAATTTAACCTCTGAGCTATCATATCGACTGTAAAATTTGGCTCAGCTTACACGTGTTCGAGCAAGGCGTCGGAGTTAAAGACTTCAGGACGACCAGCACGCGGGGTATCCTCCACGTCGCAGTTACCACTTCGGAATTTTGAAAACCACTTTTGCGCAGTCCTTACAAGGTATCCTCTCCGTGAACAATGTTTATTTCTGCAGCAGCAGTTGTTGCATTTTTACCACTTTTATAAAAAAAAATACAAAATATGCCTCTTATACGCGTTCGAAGATCCATTTTATTTTTCAACAACACGTGCTTCTATCCAGGATGAAAATCTCATGTTGGATGCACAATATATCAAAGAAAATATAAATATTTGCGTTATATTTCGCGAATAATTTTTTGTATGCAAAAATCGTACTAAAGTAAAATTATGGGTAAAATACGCACGAACTTATGGACTGACCTGATACTACATATAAATCAGTTGATGTTTGCTAATACGCGTAGTATGCGTACATGATTACATAATGCGAAAAGGATGACAAAAGAACAACATTGTTTTACTGCATTCGAAAGAATTAAAAATACTTCAAATGAATGCAGTCCAATAACCTATGTCACAAAATTTTTCACACAATGCAAATGCATGTAAATATGCTCGTACTACAAAAGGACGAACATTCTTACCACGTTTGTATCGAATTAATTTCTTGTTTATCCGCTATTTCAGTAATAGGAACTTCATTTAATTGTTTTAGTGATACCAATTTGTTTAAATGTATGTACAAATGTCTTTCAATGAAATTAATTACTGCTAATATAATATGATATTTCTTTGAATTGGCTAAGCTTCGTTTGTAAATATTTCCATGTTTGTAAAATATGTGTATAGGTTTAGTAAAAAGTAGTAGTAAAAAGTAGAAACTAAGAATCAAAAAAAAAAATATTAGTATAAATACTTCTCTGAATGGATCATTTCTTCTAGAGTCATAGGATTAGTCTTGATAAATTTTAGCAATATTCATTAGAATCAATTTATGAAATTTAAAATAGGAAGCCTTATACTATATCGATATACTATAGTGCATTAAACATTCATTAGGCGTTATTGACAAAGCTTACGATATGATTCGTTCGTTCAAGAATCAAAATATAAAACGGACATTGATATTTTATATCGTCAACTTAGATCTAACATTGCTAAGGCGCAATTTGAGATTCAAATCGATTTTAAGGGATCGGGATTGAGTATATGGTATATCACTTTTCATGTCAATGCAAATTTTATAATGCGAATACGTTTCTCGTCATCTGTACATGGTGGTTCAACAAGGTAGAAAGAATTTCGAGGTTTCTCTATTTTTAACTGCGGCTTAAGCGTCTTAACCCTGTCCGCCCAATTTGGAATAATAAAATTAAAAGAATTACGAACGGTGCTGTATCTGTTGGCTACACTACATAGCTGGGTTTATGATATGAAAACTATCCATTCACGATTATGAAGAGAAGATATTATTTGATATCTACATGGATACAAGTAATTTCAAATATTGGAGTTCCTTGGGAATATAAAAATTGGAAATAAACTTAATGGAAAAGAAATTCGCATTGCAAAATATAATTACTAATTTATTAACTTGTCAATTTTGAAGAAAGAATCAACACATTTTTTTATAAATGTAGAATATTAAGTGTTTAAATAACTAATTAAATACTCAAAAACATTGAGCGAAGTAAAACAAGAAAACTAATAAAACTCTTTCTGCTCTACACGATAATAGTTCATACATACATATACTTATGCATTTCCAAAAATCTTAGATAAATTTGTAATGAACTCGTTATAAAAACCTGATCCCCCACATTATCGATGCGGCTTTCTCAATAGCAAATCGAAAGTGGAGAATGCTTTGATTTAATTAATTTCTAAAACTTCCATCAATATGTTATTTAACTTCAAACCAATATAGTTTAGTACATACGATATATGTATATATGTGCATAGATACATGTATAGGGTGGGCCATGTAAAATTTGCTTTTTGAATGGGCTATAAAAAAAAACTAATTCATATTTTTTCAAACTTTTTTTTTTTATTTTGAAGATTGAACATTGTCATTTATGAATGAAAAATAATATCGTTCAAATGACTGCCACGACTGGCTGTACAGTAGGCCAACCGAATTTTTAAGCACATTTTCGATTGTTTGGTCTCCAATTTCATGGATGGCAACTTCGATTTCGTGTTTTAAAGCATCAATCGTCTCTGGATGGTTCGCATAGCATTTGTCCTTAACGGCTCCCCACAAAAAATAGCCCAACGGGCTTAAATCACAGCTCCGAGGCGGCCAATTGATATCGGAATTCAAAAACGGTAGCGAAAAGTTCGAGTGTAACTTTGGCAGTGTGACAAATTCACCGTCCTGTTGAAACCAAATCTCGTCCATGTCATCCTCTTCAATTTTTGGAAACAGCTCGTTGAGCATGTCACCGCAACACTCGCCATTTACTGTAACCGCGGAAGAAGAAGAAGACTCCCCACTTGGGAAATAGGTTTTCAGCATTTCCCAATCTTGTTCAAGCGTATAGCGTCTCATTTTGAAAATGTCAAACCTTTAAGTAAATTATGAACACATTTAACATGTCATGTGTGTTACCATTCTCAAAAAAATAGGTGGTTCAAAAAGCAAACGCTATATGGCCGACCCTGTATATCGTGTGTACTAAACTATATTATTTGATATATGTATTTATTGCTAACTAATAAAAGCTGTTAATTAGTTAGCCACCCCAGGAGTGTCGAAAATGCGCGAAGCTAAAAATTTTATTTAATTTTCATAATTTGTTAAGTAATTTAGTACCAGCCGACTTTAACTAGACTATGACTTTGCGCCTTATAGCGTCGTAACCTTTAGAATAAATAATACACTAAATTATTTAGCTAAAGCTAAATGGAAATGATTTTAAAATAATAGAGAAAGCATAATATTATAATATGCAATTTGCAATTTATTTAGTTTAAATTTTTTCAATTCGTAATCTATTTTGCAGTTTGAGTTCTTAATTTAAAGATTTCGAGCCGGAGTTCATTAACGGATATGTGGTCGAGGTAAATCCGACCATGCTTACCTTCAAGCATAAGCCTTCTGACTCAATACATCAATTACCTCATCCGAGTGGTAG
Source organism: Anastrepha ludens (assembly GCF_028408465.1). Lineage (NCBI taxonomy): Eukaryota > Metazoa > Arthropoda > Insecta > Diptera > Tephritidae > Anastrepha > Anastrepha ludens. Next base: position 60,205,924 of record NC_071501.1, read on the forward strand.
AGCAGCTGTGCGCCATTTACGTGAGAAGTTCGTTTGGTATGTTCTGTCATTATCAATATTGTGGTTCTTCAGTAGCCGCATTTCTCCTTCTGATTTTGACGACAGCAAATAAGCGGAACTTTATATATGTACATCCATATGTATTTTATAGACGTATGTATATTGTAAACAAACATGTAGGCATATACATTTGATATCCATTCATTAATTATTGGCATTCACCATTTGGGCATATATAAGTATTAAGGGGTTACGTCGGGTAAAAAAAGGCCTTTTTTCAATATTTGTTTTACTATGTATGTAAAAAATTATTTATTTAATTCAAACTTTTTTCTGTCTTATAGATACATATTTAAAGAATAATTTCTGAAATTTTCAAAAAAAAAAATTAAAACTCCTCCATTGTGATGTCGTTTTCGGCGACTCCTCGAAAACAGGTGCATCCGCGTTGTCAGGATAACTTCTGATAAGCTAATAAAAATGAAAAAACAAGAATAAGTGCTTTAGTTAAGAACATAAACTCGTGCTTGAACGAAGGAAAGAAAAAAAAAGTAAAAATTGGAATTTTGGCGGACATTTTTGCAAAAAAATGAAAATTTCGGTCAAATTTGCTTGACATTTTGTTTTGTTTTAAATAACTGTAATTGAAAAGAAAAACAAAATCCTTCGTTCAAGCACGAGTAAATTGTATTTTGAACACCTGTGTAAAATTTCATCAAGATCGGTTGAGTAGTTTTCGAGAACATTTGACAACCGACTTTGAAAACACGGTTCCGAGAAAAACGCGTTTAAAGTTTTGAGTAACAATAAAAGTGGCTTGGAGCGCACACTTTCCAAAGGCTGTATCTCCAAATTTATTATTCGGATCGACTTGAAAAGTTTGGATAATTTTCCTGAGAATTGTAGAAATTAATAAGCAAAAAACAAAAATAAAACGATTTTGAACCAACGAAACCCATGTAACCCCTTAAAACAGTGCGACACTATTGCATTATTATATTTAGTTTGCTCACGTTGTATACGTTAATCCAACATACGAAATAAACTTAAAAATTTTTTTAAAATAAATTTAAACTTCCAACACGTTGACTTTTCGTTTATCAAATGCTTGAAAGTTAGCGTAATATAATCGAAACGGAACCTTGGTTATGAGCGTACGAATACAAACTTATAAAAATGTTTTAAAGAAAGCTCTTTATAAAGGTTTTCTAAAAATATTTATTTAAACGTTATGTTATGTTTGTAAACACATTATTCGTAAGTGAATTAGTTAATATTGCTTGTTAGGTGCACTATCTTTTAATTTCAATCGATTATCGCACTAAAACATTTGAGCACCTTTTTTTAATGTACCGTTCGCCTCTCAGTAAAGCAGGAAATAACTTCCTTTAATGTAGTAATGATAACACTGATATATTGGGGCCACTGCATCTGACTCAAAATGTGAAAAGCAATATAATTTAAAACCAATTAACCTAGGGAACTGAAACGTAGCACTAACGCATACATAGTAAGTATTTATGATGAGAAGTGGTAGATATTGGGAAATGGGGCGCGGCACCTCCCATACAAATTGACTTTTCCAAATCGCTTTTTTCTGGAACCACGAAAGCTAAGATAATGAAATTTGATACCGTTCCACATACCTGTCTTATTATGTAAAGTGGTAGGTATTGGAAATGGGACTTAGCATTTCCCATACAAACTACAATCTCATATAAATACCCTATGATAAAAAGTACCAGGAATGTTTAATTTAAACGAACCGTGCATGTGGGAACCGGTCCATATTTTTTTCTATGTTGGTAGGACTGTAAGACACACATCGTCACTATTTATCCGTTTTGAAGCGTTTGAGAGATGCTGTACGTCGCAAACGGCCGGAAATATGGGCAAACAATTCTTGGATTTTGCATCATCATAACGCGATATCGCACCGAGCCCAAATTGTGCTGGATTATTTGAACAAATACCAAGTAAATATCATCGTGCAAGCACCGTATTCACCTGATTTGGCGACGAAGGAGCTGAAGGGGCATGGGCGACTGGGTTAAGCGTTTACACATGTGTGTTGCTTCAGACGGGTCATATTTTGAAGAAGATAAAATAAATTTACCTGAAGTTTAATTCCGTTTTGTTTTACTTAAACGTTCCCGATACTTTCTGATCATGGGGTACATAGTTTTCTCCGCTTATGATAGGTACTTAAAGTTCATGCAGTTACATAAATTATGAATGCTGTACTCAAGGCGAAAATATAAGGTATTGGAAAATTACCATATAATTTGAAATTTCCAAATCACTTTTCTCCGGAACCGCATTTTTAATTCTCATATCGTGTTTACGAAATAAATGAATCAACCGAATTTTCAAAATCTTAAAACTATTTTATGGATCGTTACCAGGGTTTGAAAGAAAAAATTGCATATTGTATAGTTGAATTCAAATTTGATAAAATCTTCTATTTACAGTGAGAATTGTTATTGCTCGAATTTTCCACCACGGGCGATACTAAAGTATGTGCACAAATAAAACTAGTCGCATTTGCAACGTTATAAAACATTAATGTATTTATAAAATCAAAGATATTTTCATATATTAGCATACGTGAGCGTCAAAATAAAGTGTACTAAGTATTTTGTTATAATATGGATTTTATTTCAGTCTTTTATAACAAAACAATACATTTTAATTTCATGTTTTTTAAATTAGTATTTGATTCTGTACTAATTACTAGAAAACAACAAAAAAATAAATTACAACAACAAAAGTTGTAAGACAAAAACAAAATTTAGTGCATATTTTACACGTCAAAATAGTGTACAGCGTACATCAGTAGCATTTTAGCGATGTTGTACGGTAAAAAATACCGTTATATTTGCTTGTTTACTTCCTCGATACTTTCTTTCGATGCATTGAAACTTTTTTCATATTGTATTTTAATTGGTTGCGCTCGGTAGAGTAAAAAGTTTTTGTCTAGAGTAAATTAAGTTCTATTATTTATTTTTTTTAATAATGGGTAAACAAACTTCGACTGATGTTAGAGAACTGGTACTAAAGCTTCGCAATGAAGGTAAAACCTTTCGTGAAATTGGCTCTATTGTCAACAGAAGCCATAATACTGTGAAAAAAATAGTTGACAAATACAAAAAGTTCGGCACAGTAGAAAATCGCCCAGGTCCAGGCCGTCCAAAAATTTTTAATGAGACTGAAGTAAGGTCTATAGTGCGTGATGTAAATTATAAAGACAGAATCCCTCACACTTAGCTGACACCTGTCTAATGCAACTAACTTGAGAGTTATGATATTTTTCCGCATGGAAGTTTTATCGGGCTGAGAGGAGGCTTCTCTTGCGCTTTGCCTATTTTCTTCTAATTCTATTATTTCAGAATCAGAAGATGACTTTTCTTGTGGTGGTTCGCAGGATGATGTTGATGGTGCTAAGGATGAAAAATTTTTAGCACGTCGCTTTTCCTCCTCGATGATTCTAAGGCGCGTCCTTTCCTCATTGTTTGTTAGTTTTTTGTCCACTCCGGCTAAGTGACCGGGCCGACCTGGTTCTCTTTGGCGCTGAAAGAAGATCCTATCTTCATTTTTTTTAATCAATTGAAGAGCATCGGCATGTGCGATGTCAAACAAATTGTTTAAGTTTGAAACAAACTCCTGTCGACGCTGATCAAACCCTTCTTAAGTTTTTCTCGCATTTTTTTGCAATTCTCTCCAAACTTGGTATAAGTTAACTAGTTTCTTAACACAGTTAGGTATTGATTTGGTCGGTATACGTGCCTTTTCCCAATAAATAATACACTCACGAATTGTGAGATTTGCACTTTCATTGGCACTTAAGTTCACTTCACGAATATTATAGAACAAAAATGCCAGTACTTGCCCGTTAGAGGGAAGTTTAGAACCGGTGATTTGATATTTTACGTCTCCTATTAAAAATATTTCCTTTTTGGGACTTCGTTACTCCACTGACATGTTGACAGGGACAGAACTTTTTCATAAGCTACACTTGTTGCTGTTTTCTGCATCTTACTGTACGCTCATGCGTGCACTTGACAGATCACAGCTGCGGCTGTCGAGCATTTAGTAGACATATTAACATACATACATATATGGGTGCAAACATATATACGGAGCCGCGACCTTTCGAAATCACAAAAATTCACGATTCACCAAATATTGGGAAATATTTCTGTAAGTAATATTCCTGTATTGACTATTTTGATTTGATTTCTTCAATCTTATATTAGATGTAAATTGTTGTCATCTTTGAGAAAAATTAGCATATAGGTGGCTCGTTTTATTAATGAAAGTACTATACTCATAGAAATATGGGCTCGCACTGATCAATGAATTTTTTTTGTTGTGCTGTACAATAGTTGAAACTGTTCAGCGCCATGGCAACTAGAATCATGGCCGTTATGGCAGCGCCGCTTGTTCTTGTAGTCGCTAGGCACAGAATTTTAGCTTTGGGCGACATACGCGTGTAGAGAAATAAAGTAAGTGCCCTGTGTGTCCGGTTGCATGTACATGCATATCGCACCCTAAATACAAAAGGGTCACAACTCAAAATTGTCCACACTCGAGCTTGACTTGCTTACAGTAGCACAGAAAACAAACTATGTGACATATCACGCTGAAATTTGCCATGTAAGCTTATAACAGTCCTACCAAAAAACAAAAAATTTATTTTTGCCATATGTCATCCGCGGACCGTTTTATTGATAACGTCTCGTTCATATTTGAGCAGAAGCAACATTTTGAGTTGTGACCCTTTTGTATTTAGGGTGCGATATGTTTATAATATATTAGTAAGCATTGTTATGCTGGGAGTTCAGAATACAAATATGTACGTACACAGGTTAGGGCATGAAGTGTGGATTAGGGCATGCATATGCAAAAGAGCATACGTTGGGCAGGAATTCGATCATTCGGATATTTACTCCTAATTATTGCTTGTAGAATTGATAAGGCGATGCGTCATGGTTGCTGCAGTGCGTATGCACATATGTAACACTATAAGAATTGAAGATGCTATTGAACTTTTGCACAAACATAACTAACATAATATATGTGTGTATTAATATACATAAATCAATATACCGAAATTCTCGCCTAAAATTAATTTTGACTCCAAAATTAGTACAAATTTTCATCAAATTTGTATAGTTTCTGATTTACTAAAACGCCCACACCAATATGAGAGGTCGTTTTATAATATATTTTGTTTAAATTCTTTTTTTTATTAAATCAACAAACATGAACGTTACTTTGATTTTAAATGTTGGCGCATTCAAACTTTCATCAATCAATTAAGTTTGTTTGAAAATATAAATGGAATTAATAGGACTATGAATAAGTTCGTGCGGTTTTTTTTCGAAATTTGAAACTTTATTGACGTAAAATGGTTACAAATTTAATATTCAAAATATTGTCCATCGCTTACTACTACTTTTTCCCATCTTTCTGGCAATTCACGGATTCCCTTTGTGAAAAATTCGGTCGGTTTTGCCGCAATCCACGAATCGATCCATTTTTTGACTTCATCGTAATTACGGAAGTGCTGGTCAGCCAGGCCATGTTGCATCGATCGGAAGAGATAGTAATCGGATGGCGCAAGGTCTGGACTATACGGCGGGTGGGGTAGGACATCCCATTTGAGCGTTTCTAAGTATGTTTTGACCACTTGTGCAACATGTGGCCGAGCATTGTCATGTTGCAAAATAACTTTGTCGTGTCTATCGGCGTATTGCGGCCGTTTTTCTCGCAGTGCTCGGCTCAAACGCATCAATTGTCGTCGGTAGACATCCCCCGTAATCGTTTCATTCGGTTTCAGTAGCTCATAATACACAACACCCAGCTGGTCCCACCAGATACACAGCATAACCTTCAGGCCATGAATATTCTGCGCCGACGTCGATGTTGAAGCATGGCCAGGGTGTCCATACGTTGCCCGACGTTTTGGATTGTCGTAATGGACCCACTTTTCATCGCCAGTCACAATTCGATGCAAAAAACCCTTTCTTTTGTGCCGTTGAAGCAGTTGTTCGCATGCCATAAAACGGCGTTCAACGTCTCTTGGCTTCAATTCATACGGCACCCAATGGCCTACCTTTCGGATCATTCCCATGGCTTTTAAACGTTTGGAAATGGTTGATTGATCAACTCCCAAAGTTTTTGCAACCTCTTCTTGCGTTTGAGCCGGATCTTGATCGAGCAATTCCTCCAATTCGGTATCCATGAACTTTGGCGGCGCACCCTCGCGTTCTTCGTCTTCCAAGCCAAAATCACCACTTTTAAAGCGTGCAAACCACTTCTGGCACGTTCGCTCAGATAGAGCATGCTCACCATAAACTTCCACCAAGATACGATGACTTTCGGCTGCTTTTTTCTTCATATTAAAATAATGAAGAAGAATTCCCCGCAAAAACACATTATTTGGCACGAAATTCGACATTTTCAAGTGTGGTAAAAATATTGTTGTTTACGCTTCAAATAAAAAACTTATACTGACGTTTGTGCCTTACGACAGTAGCTCTCCAATGAATGTTTGGAAATGTGGATCGATGGAATAATAATCAAGTTACGCCATCTGTTGTAAAACCGCACGAACTTATTCATAGTCCTATTAAATTACGTTTATCAAGGGAACGTAGAAATGCACAAGAAAATTCCTTGCAATATGGCGTCAATATGGCTATTCGTCAATTTGATTTCCTACAGAAGCCAAAAACTGTGCAGAGCCAATATACATATACATAATAAAGAGAGAAATCGCTGTAATCAGTTCTGTTAAAAGTTTCACCACACCCCGCCGGTGGTTAGACTTCATTTTTGGCAATTCACACTATTCGTTGCCCGTGGAGACTTCTCTATATATGTATTAACGTTCTCTGAGAGAGTATATCAAATCTGTTTGATGGGAGCGTATGTGGGATTCATGGTGAAAGGAGTTTTAGAGGTGTATTACCTAGCATACCGTTATTCGGCTCTGAGCGAATTTGACATATATGCCGACGCCATTCGTTTTGTGTTTCACAAAATTTAGCTTCAGCTTCACGAGCTACGAATAGTATGAATTGCCAAAAGCGAAGTATTTATAATCGCGAAGACTTTTCCACCTCGACCAACTCGATAGCGGGGAAGCACTTAACAGAGCTGATAACAGTGAATTCTCAGATCATTGGCTCTGCACAGTTTTTGGCCTCTGTATGAATTCAAATTGCCGACGGCATTTGGCAAGGCGTTTGAAAAAACATTTAGTTATTTCTTTGGCGAATGAAATTTTATTAAACTGACACTTTATTACAGGCAGTAATATACGTATGTATTTTCAAGATAGTATAAAACTTTGAAATTTATAAATAAATAAAAGAAAAGAAATCGAATAAAACCTATTTGCATACATGGGACAACTAAGTTCAATTGCGTCTTGAATTCTTATAGTGTTACAAACATATGCACTGAAGCAACCATGACCTACCTCATGAGGAATCGCCTTATCATATCTACATACAATAATTAGGGAGTAAATACCCGAATGAGCGAATTTCTGCCTAACAAATGCTGAACTAATCTTCAAATGTATGTGCGTATGCACACTTCATGCCCGAGCCTATGTACGTACATATTTGTATTCTGAACTCCCAGCAAAACAATGCTTATTAGTATACACAAATGCATGTACATATAACCGCACACACAGGGCACTCACTTCATTCCTCTAAATGCGTGTGTCGTCCAAAGCTAAAATTCTATGCCTAGCGACTACAAGAACAAAATGCATTAATGGGCGCAGGCGTAGCGGCCATCATTCTAGTTGCCATAGAGCTGAACAGCTTAAATGTTTCTGTAAATGCGTATGTCGTCCAAAGCAAGCTAAAATTCTATGCCTAGTGACTACAACAACAAAATGCATTAATGAGCGCAGGCGTAGCGGCCATCATTCTAGGTGCCATGGTGCTGAACAGCTTAAATATTCCTTTAAATGCCTATGTCCTCCAAAGCAAGCTAAAATTCTATGCCTAGCGACTACAAGAACAAAATTCATTAATGGGCACAGGCGTAGCGACCATCATTCTAGTTGCCATGGAGCTGAACAGCTTAAATGTTCGTGTAAATGCGTATGTCGTCCAAAGCAAGCTAAAATTCTATGCCTAGCGACTACAAGAACAAAATGCATTCATAGGTGCAGCCATAACGGCCATGAGTCTAGTTGTCATGGCGCTGAACAGTTTCAACTATTGCACAGCACAATAAAAAAATTAATTGATAAGTTCGAGCTCATATTTCTATGAGAAAAATACTTGCATTCATAAAACGAGACGCCCACATGCCAATTTTTCTCAACGATGACAAAAGTTTACTTCTAAGATTGAAGAAATCAAATCTAAATAGTCAATTCTAGAATATTTCCTACAGGAATATTTGCCAATATTTGTTGAATCTTGAATTTTTGTCAAGTCGAGTGGCCGCGGCTCCGTACATATGTATGCATCATTATATGTATTTAAATATGTCTTCTAAGTGCTCGACAACCACAGCTGCTTGTTCGTCAAGTGCTCGCATGAGCGTACAGTAAAATGCAGTAAACAGCAACAAGTAGCTTATAAAAAAGTTCTGTGTAGGACATTTTCATGGCAGGAGAAAATTTCAAAACAATTTTTTTACGTTCTCTTCTTTTTCTTTTTCTTCTCAATTGGCGCGATTACAGCTTACGCGATTTTGGCCGAGTTTAACCAAGCGCGCCACTGGTTTCTTTCTCGTGCTAACTCGCGCCAGTTGGACACACCAAGTGAAGCCACCTAATTTTTCCAACGCAAAGGAGGCTACCCTCTTCCTCTGCCACCACCAGCTAGTACCGCATCGAATATTGTGTCGTCGTAAAGCGCATACAACTCATCGTTCCATCGCCTGCGATATTCGCCGTTGCCAACGTGCAAAGGTCCAAAAATCTTCCGCAGAATCTTTCTCTCAATCACTCCAAGCGTCGCTGCGCCTTACGTTAAGACGAGCATGATAAGAGCTTTGTAGAGTGTTAGTTTTATTCGTCGATAGAGGACTTTACTGCTCAGATGCCTACTTAGTTCAAAGTATATTAGCTCTTGTTGGCAAGAGAGATTCTACGTTGGGTTGGATATCGGTGTTAATGCTGGATCCTAAATACACAAAGTCTTTCACAACCTCGAAATCATGACTGTCAGCGGTGACGTGGGTGCCTATATGCGAGTGTGCCGACTGTTTGTTTGATGGCAAGAGGTACTTCGTTTTGTCCTCGTTCACCACCAGACCCATGCGCTTTTCCTCTCTATCCAGTTTGGAGAAGGCAGAACTGACAGCGCGGTTGTTAAGGCCGATGATGTCAATACCAATTGTACGCTCTTATAAAAAATTGTTCCTGAGCGATTAAGTTCTGAAACATCGTTTGATATCAAACGGCTCGGAGAGGTCCTTCCCAATTCTGACGGCGCTGCTGGTGTTGAGCAACGTCGTCTTGCATAGTCGTATTTTTTTCGGGGATACCCAATTCAGACATAGCAAACATAGCAGGTAACTCCTTTCCGTACTGTCGAATGCACCTACACTGATAAGGTCCAATCAGTTGGTAGACGGTGGGCCTCAGCCTAGCACACAATACGCTCACTAAAACCTTATCGGCGATATTTAGAAGACTAATCCCGCGGTAATTGGCACGGATTTCAGGATCGCCCTTCTTATGGATTGGGCAGAGCACACTTAAATTCCAATAGGTAGGCATGCTTTCATCCGACCATATTTTGCATAGGAGCTGATGCATGCACCTTACCAGCTCCTCGCCGCCATGTTTGAATAGCTCAGCCGGCAGTATGTTGGTGCCCGCGGCTTTGTTGTTCTTTAGACGCGTTATCGCTCGTCGTGATTGCGAACGGAACGTCAATTCCGTCGTCCGGGATCTTCACATTCTCTGTTACATGCGCAGCTATCACTGTAAGAGGTTCGAGAAGTGTTCCCTTCATAATTTAAGATTGCTCTGTATATCAAACCTTCTATAAGCCGCCCAACTTTCTGGTTGTTCCTGTTGGGCAGATTCTCAAGCTCCTCCCACTCACATATTTCGGCCTTTCGTTTCTTCTTTCGGATAATTCGTCTCTCTTCCTTTCTTAAGTCTCGGTAGCGACCCCACATTGATCGCGTTGCGCCCGATCGCAGCGTGGCTCTATAGGCGGCATTCTTTCTTTCTGCGGCAGCATGACATTTTTCGTCGTACCGACGGTTTTTTCGGGCTGGCCGGAACCCGATTTGTTCTTCGGTGGCGGTACGTAGGGAGTGGGAAGTGTTTCTCCTTTGCTCGCTCGGAAGTGTTTCTCCAGTCGATTTGTTGGGCAGCACTATCTGAGAGCAGGAGTGAGAGTCGAGTGGCGAATCTTCTGGCTGTGTGTTGCGATTGCAGCTTTTGGATGTTGAACATTCTTTGCCTAGGTAGATGTACGTATTTTGCTGCACAGAGGCGCAGTTTGGCTGCAACAAGGTAATGATCCGAGTCTATGTTGGGTCCTCGGATCGTACGTTCATCTAAAACATTAGAAGCGAGTCTTCCACCTATCACAACATGATCGATCTGATTTCGTGTCTTCCGATCAGGAGACAACGTGGCTTGGTGTATTTTATTATGCTGGAATCTGGTGCTGCAGACTACCATGTTTCGGGCCCCGGCGAAGTCGATCAGCCTCTGTCCGTTACCGGATGTTTCGTTGTGCAGGCTGAATTTTCCGACTGTGGGACCAAAAATTCCCTCCTCGCCCACCCTGGCGTTGAAGTCGCCAAGCACGATTTTTATATCGTGGCGGGGGCAGCTCTCTCAGGACCGTTCCAAGCGCTCATATAAGGAATCTTTGGTCGCATCGTCCTTCTCGTCCGTTGGGGCGTGGGCGCAAATTAGCGAGATGTTAAAAAAACGGACCTTGACGCGGATTATTGCGAGACGCTTGTCCACGGGAGTGAACGACAGTACTTGGCGACGAAGTCTCTCTCCCACAACAAATCCGTCACCGAATTTGCGCTCCTTTACATCGCAACTATAGTAGACGTCGCAAGGTCCTATGGTTTTCTTGCCTTGCCCCGTCCATCGCATCTCTTGGATGGCAGTGATGTCAGCCTTTACTCTCACGAGGACATCAACCAGCCGGGCAGAGGCACCTTCTCCATTAAGGGACCGGACATTCCAGGTGCATGCCCTCAAATCGTGCTCCTTAGTTCGTTTGTAGTGGTCGTCATTAGTGTTTGGAAGTTCTCATCCGAGGTTTTGTGTTTGTTTTCATTGGGGGGGGGGGTTTTAAGTGGTGGGTCCCAAACCCAGCGCACACCTAGCTATCCTGGAATGTTGCGCCTTCTCACTTTAGCTCACTTCCGAACGGGGGTTCGGAAGCTACCCTGAGGATACTTGGGCTAATCCCGTACGTTGTGAGCTGTTTGAACCATATGCAGAAGAATCGTCCTCGCCACTCCCAAGTGAATGGCGACCAGTAACTTTCCCCACTTGCGTGGACTTCTACATATGGAACCATCTTCCTCCGCTGCTCTTAACATCCTGTGATTTGGATTAAGTTGTATTAGTTAATTTTCAAGGAAAAGTCATAATCCTACCCGATGGATAATGTAACTAAAAAGCTAAGCGATGGATATGCGTATTCTTCTTGATTGGCTCGAGAACCGCTTACGCGATTTGAACGAGTTCAACAAAACGCACCAGTCATTACTTTCTCGTGCTAACCGGCGGCATTTGGACACACCAGGTGATCTCCCCTTGACCAGGTCCTTTTCCGCCTGATCTTCACACCGGAGAGGAGGCCTGCTACTTCTTCTGCTTCCACCAACTGGCTTAGCGTTTGTATCCATTCTAACGACATGAACCAGCCAAAGAAGCCGCTGGATCTTTATTTGCTGCGCTATGACTATGCCGGCGTAAAGCTCACACAGCTCATTGTTCTTACGATACTCGCCGACTCGTTGGGTTTGGTTCCAACACTCGTGTGAAGATTCAAAGTAGGCATAGAATCAGGGTGCCATCCGCGAACCCAACAGGCTAGTGAGGAGTCCCGAACTAAAATCATCATAGGGTAATGGACAACGAAAAGATGACTACTCCCAGTGAAACCCACACAATTGGCAATCCACTCGCTTCGGCGAGAGGAGCATGGAGTTTGGAAGCCCCAAACATTTCCAAGTCTCTCAACTATAGAAGCGAGAGCCCATCTGTGGCCGTACAAAGAGACCCCAAGGTACGATCTCAGCACCAGTCACTGTGGCGGGTGAAGGTTCTGTTAATTCCAACATAGCTGTCTGCCCGGCGAAAATTTCGGCGAGCTGGATCTTCGACCGAGCACATCCAAGGGTGTGGCCAAGCTATTCTATAGCGATAAGGCTGCTGGTACACGTCCTGTGGCTGTGGTCGGTAAACTGGAGCCTAACCATCAGCTGACTGATGCATAAATTAAATAATGCAAAAGTCGGCTAATGCGGCAGGTTATTGCCTCCGGTCTTGAAACTACCATCCCTTGACAATGACACAGATAAACTAAGTCCAGCTGCACACATTACCTCACAATAACAACAGTGCTTTGCGTGGCCTTGGCGCGTTGAAAGAGACCACCGTATTATACGACAAGAATTCGAGTAGACCTAGAATCGTTCTTATAGTATCATCCCATCCCAATGAAAAGGGTCATAGGCAATTTTGTTGCCACGACCTAGTACCGGCTGAGGTGCGTTATAAGGGTAAAAGCGGATGGTTGAGGTTTGTGATTGCATTTGCCTATTTTGCACTGCCCAGAACTGGAGAGTTCTTTCCGAAGATTCGTGGTCAGACCACAGGTATATTAAGTTCAGTATGCCGAGGAGGCCAAAAAACCTACAAAAACAGAATGTCAGAATTTTAAGGGGACATTCCGGAACCTTGACGTGACAGACTTCGGAAAGAACAGGGCATTAAGGCGGCTGTTGAGAAACTCAACGCTGCATTAACTGAATGTTTTGAGTCAGCTGGTCCAATTTCATCTCTCCTTGACTAGACTCCTGTTCCTTGGTGGAATTGAGAGCTCCAGATGTTGAGACATGAGTCGAGAATAAGCGATTCGATTTGCCATAAAATCTTTCGGCGGCTACAAGTCGCCCGTACCAGATGGCATATATCCTGTCATGCTGAAGGAAGGAAGCCACTGCATGCCTGGCCTATATACCACGCTCTTAGAGGGTGGTGACGGTCGCCTTCATCCCTATGGTCGGAAGGGATGACTGCATCTGCCCCAAAATCATGCTGAAAAGTCTTAAACGACTAATAGAATTACATATAGGTCAGAAGTCTCACCCTCTTTCTCCATTTCAGCATGCCTATCAAAGTGGAAAATTCTGCCAGTCGGCACTGCAAAATCTTGTTGCTAGCATTGAGCTAGCCCTCGACATGATAGACTACGCTATGGGTATCTTTTTGGACATAGATAATGCCACTTTTGATAGTATGTGCAGCTCTGCTAGTAGCCACGGCATAGACCGGGTGCTAGTAAATTGGATTCGTTCGATGCTGGCCCAAAGAATCGTCACCGAGCGGCCAGAGGAAGATGTGCTGGTGTCATATGCGGTGTACAGATGCTGCCACCAAGGCGGTGTGCATGGTGATCGATCCTCTACTTAGCACTTTAAACGATGCAGGAGTCTACGTTGCTGCTTCCGGATGTTTGCCGTTAAGTAATACGTCGGGAGGCCATTATGGAGTATGTTAACTAAAATCAGTTAGTCTCTGTCAGTAAGAGGATCTGTCCGGTGTTCCTCTTGCAAAGACTGTTCAGTATTTCTATCAGCATCGAGATCAACCTGTAGATGGCGCAGATTCGCCTTTCGCCATTCTTCATCACGCAGCGTTTTCATTATACGCGCTGATATACCCCTTAATGCTCACCATTTTCCAGGTTTATCGCACATTTTTATTATAAGGTTTACCTCTATGGAATGCTCGCGAAAAATCCTGCAAATGTCTTCTCTTTCGGTGTCGAAATTCGGACATTGGAATGGCACATGCCTTGCACTCTCTGGTTCATCAGGGCAGACCGGGCAAAAGAGGTCGTTCTCCAAATTAAGGCGATGCAGATATTCTTTAAAACATCCGTGACAGCTCATCAGTTGCGTCACGTAGAAGTAAACTTCCCCGTGCCTCCTTCGATACTATTTCGTTATTTCTGGTAGCAGTTTGTGCGTCCAACGATTATTTTTTGAAAGGTCCCAACGTTGCTGCCACTTTCGGACGGTTCGCTGTCTCTTCCCGAGCGGTATTTCTCGCGAAAGATTATACAGCCTCTCTTTGACCGAGAGATCTATAGGGATTTTCCTCGATATGACTGATATGACATCATCTGAAACTGTGGGATAAGCTCTCTCCACTCTAAGCACGCTTAGTCTGTGTGTGGTTCTTATTTCTTTCAAACCCGATTTCTTCGCATTCGCCCAGATCGGCGCTGCGTATGCTTTCATGGATGTGGTGACAATTGAAACCAGCTGCCGTTTTTCTTCCCGATATCCTTTTTGCTGACTGCCTCATAAGCTTAAGACCTTATGGGTTGCTCGCCTACCGGTATCACGATCTCCTCGCGTGCCCTCCTTTTACTTAGCAGTACTACTTTCTTCTTCTGTGCTGAAAGTTCCAGTTTTGCTGCTATCAACCATATTCGTATACGTGAAATTGCGTCATTGCATATGACCGTCAGTGGCTCAAGACCTTTGACTACTAACACCAGCGCGTTATCATGACCGTGCCCATCAAATGTTGCTCCTGCGGGAAGGACCGTTTTAAGCACGCCGTCGAAAATTGCGTTCCATAACGTTGGACCAAGTACCGAGACTTGCGACACACCACCTTATATTGTTTAATGCAATCCTCCGTGTCGTAGAGTAGCAGTCTATGGTTCAAACGGTATCCAATAATGCGCTGTAAGTACGCCGGAACTTTAAATTCTGCGAGCGCGCCCATTATTTGACTCCAGTTCAAAGAGTTGAATGCATTTTGTATGTCTAGTTTTACCATCGCACAGTAATTACGAGATCTCCAGCTCCTGCATCTTGTAGCTTATTGTGCAATGCTTATTACCATTCTTATGGCATCCACTGTCGAGCGCACTTTTCGAAAACCAAACTGGTTGGAGAGGGGCCATCAGGTTTTTCCAATAAGTCCTGTATTCTGTTGCACGCTATTCGCTCCAGTATTTCGCCGATTCTATCTAGCATACAAAGTGGAAGATACGATAATGGTTGCTCTGGTAGCTTTCCTGCCTTCCGCAGGAGCACTGATCGGTGCTTTCGATTACGATTTCCTCGAAGCAGCTGTGAAACAAGGTGGCGACCACGTTTGGCCTCGCTTTGACAACCGTTTGGAAGGCAATGTTGGGTACTCTATCCAATCCCGGGGCTTTATTGTCCTTAAAGTGGTCTAATGAGGCTAGAACCTCTTTTGCGCTCACTTATGGAGTGGGTTGAAGATCATCGGGGATATCAAAGGTGAATGCCCCCTGGGCAGGAAAAAGTGTGGTAACGACCGTTTCCATCAGCGTTGGGCATGCTGGTTGTAGTGCTCTCAGACCTTTAATCATTTTTATCAACATCTTACATGCTCTTTTGCGCAGTCCCTCAGCTTCTTAAAGCATTCTCGTTTACCAACTTTTATCTCCGCTTTGAAAGCTGATTTGCACTTCCTGAGTTCTGTCCTCAGTGACGCTACTGTTGGTTGACGGCGGGCTCTCTTTACTTTTCTACGTGCTTTAATACACTCTTTCCTGGCTGCCGCAGTGCTGTCGTTCCACCAGTAAGAAGGTCTCTCTCTTGTTCTATTGTAGCGCCTGGGCATAGACGCGTCACACGCATTTACTATCGCTTCCGTTACCTGGCTCCTGCATCGCTTTGTATGGCTGATGTTTGCAGTATCACTGCCTCGTTCCAAACGATGTTGAAAACTGATTCATCAAACCTTTGTTTCCTCCATCCGCGCTGTTGGACTTTCTGGACCAACCGGGATCTCGGCACATTTTGTCCGGTGATGTTTATAAGGATGGCGTTATGAACGCTATACGTATAGGCACTTATTGTCAGAGGCAAGTTTCTAGATACTCTGATGGAACTGATGCAGGGTTATCTGGATCTAGTTATAAATTGGACCACAAATTGCGGCCTGTCGATAAATCCTCTGAAGACGGAGCTCGTCTTATTTACGAGGAAATACAAAATACCAAGAGTGTTTCTCCCCTCAATATCGGGCGCTCCGTTGGTGCTCTCTGACAAGGTGAAGTACCTGGGACTCATCCTTGACAGAAGTCTTACGTGGAAGCCAAACATTGAGGAGAGAATCAGAAAGACAACGGTCGCCTTGTATGGTTGCAGGGGCTCTATCGGCAAAAGATGGAGCCTCTCGCCTAAAGTCACTTTTTGCTTTATAACACGATTATAAAACCAATCTTGCTATACGGAGTCCTTAACTGGTGGAACTCGCTAGAAAGGATAGTATCAGTTAAGAAGCTGGAGAGGGTACAAAGGTCATTGGAATCAGTGGGGCGCTCCGTACCACTCCTACTCTAGCGCTTAACGCTATGCTGAATGTGGCGCCCGTGAACATTGTAGGAAAAACTACCGCTGCACGCGCCGCAATCAGATTAAGGTGTTCGGGCCATAGGCTAGACTTTAGTTACGGACACTCTAGCATTCTTAAAAACTTTGAGTTCATCCCTATGGTGCTGGACCACTGTACACCCACGCTGGGTCCGAGCGGACCTTTTTCTACTCACATTCCCTCACGGAAAGGTTGGTGGGGGAGTATTCTGTAAGGAGCCTTCCATCAAACTTAAATTTAGGCTCCCGGACCACTGTAGTGTTTTCCAAGCGGAGGTATCCGCAATTAAGGAAGCGGTGGACTGGTTGCTTAATTCGGTAATTACCGTTAAGGAAGTAGTTCACGCCGTGAGACTTGGGACTGCCTCAAGTCCGTTCTGCAGAAACTGTCTGGAGGACGAGGTGGAATCATCTCAACACCTTCTTCTCAGCTGCCCTGCTCTCGTCAGGCAAAGACTTAGACATCTGGGCTCTCACTTTTTCGCTACGCCTGCGGATATAGCCGGTGTAAATATCATAAATTTGGTGAAGTTCATCAGTAGCTTGTTACGGCTAACTACGAACGCAAATCAGCCCCGTCGGCGTCGTCGTAAAATGTATGGTCATCATCGTCTCTAATCCCAAGGCTCCTTCTTCCTTCCCATCTCCTTTCTCCTCTCCCATGTATGGCACCACAACGGACGAATTTCTTAATATTTGTCCAAGTGAGCCCTTAGCTAGGGCAGCCATTTAACCTAACCTAACCTAACGTATAGGCATGTCTTCAGGTGATTCGTCCTTTGGATTTTGTATGGCGGCCATGTGTTTTTTGTTGTAATACATGTAGTTAGTTGCTTCCATTTTCTTTCGGCTAAAGCATGATAATGTGAAGCAATGGATGCTTTTATTGCGTTCAGTGGGGTGGAGACTGCCACCGCCTCTGCTAAGTCTAGTATCGAACCTTTTCTTGCTAGCGCATCCGCTATCTCATTACCCCGTATGTTCCTATGACCGGGAACCCATATAAAAGTTATTTCAAGCCAATGACTAAGCAATCTCAGTTCCTCTCTACACTGTAAGACTACTCTGAATGAAATGGAGTTGGAGTCTAAGGCATTGAAGAAGCAACTGAGGCATGGCTACTTTTGGCCATTATAATCATATCATCATCATCAGCATAAGTGGCTGTATATGGGCTCTTCGTTAATGGTAGGCCGGCTGTGAACAAAGTGTACAAAACGGGTCCTAGGACACTTCCTTGTGGTGCACCTGCTTTAATTTCGGAAAAAAGAAAATGTCTACTATTCAGGTACGATTTTAAAAGCATATAGTAATTAGCGGTAGGTAATTTTAAGCTGCAATAGCAGGCCTTCGTGCCATGCCTCATCAAAGGCTTGCGTAATATCTAAAAATACTGCAGGACAGTATTCGTTTTCTTCGAGTGCTTCTCTAGCGAATTTGTACACACAATTAATCTGCTCTATGAGTGACGTTTGCGGAATCTAAATTGGTGTATTGGAATTAGTTTTCTTTGCTCAATTATCGGATTAAGTATTTTCAGAAGCAACCTTTAAAAAAGTTTAGAAACAATAGGCAGCAGGCTTGTTGGCCTATAACTGGAAACAACGTTCGGATGTTTCCAAGGCTTAGGAATAAGTACAACTTTAGCAACTTTCCACTGAATGGGAAAGTACTCATTTTCGATCATCGCATTAAATATGCAAGTGATGTATTTATAGCCATATGTGGGTAACTCTTTTAAGATCTTACTCGTTATGAGTCTGAAAAAATGTGTTTTGTTTTATTGTCGATCCTCTTATTCTAACTTGTTGTAGTTGACGCTTCGGTAAAAACAAGAAACTGTTTACAATTGATTTGACTCGGACCAAGAAAATATATAAATTTCATAATTAATAATAATGATGGAAGTACAATTACACTATACTAGAGCAGTTATAATTAAAAAAAAAATGCGCATCCTATTTGCGGTAGAACCAATATTTTTAAAGTTTTTTACATTTGTCTATATTGTTGGCCGCCTGAAGTATACAATTTTTGAAATTTCAACCATATAACTCTTTTAATTTCTATTCTGTATAATCAAATTTCTCTCGTCATCTAATATTTCTTTTTGCGGCGCCCTTTTTGATGCTTAAGTGCCCAAATCACAACAAAGAAAAAACAAGCGGTACTTTACAAGCCTGGAACTTCTTTCTGTATAAGGCAAATTTATTACAGGTGATGGCATCCGCATATAAGTTAAATCATACGTGTATATTGTTTTTGCTTTTCCGTCCCCTCCAGGAATGCTTAACTTTTTCCAAGCCCAATACACTTTCATGATTTTTTTTATTAATATTTCACGTTACAAATTATTTGAATCATCAACTATACATTCTCAATGTACACAAATGGCAAAGTAAACACACAGATGTAAACAGAACAAACGTTTTGATATTATTCATATCTAAAACGAAAAAATCAGCTGGACGGATGCCATCACCTGTAATAAATCCGCCTTGGTTCTGTATGTAGACTTTTGTCAACGGCGCTTTTCGTTTTTCTCCATAGAAAAAAAAACTGTATCAGCACATTTTTCACACAACTTTGTGGATTTTAAACCAACGGACATAAGGGGTGTATGTGGACTTTTGTCTGTATGTAGTCTTAAATCCTTAGAGCGGATTGACCGATGTGACTTATTCTTCTCTTCTTGTACTTACCAGGGCAGGCTTTGTATAAAACAAATTCCCCGTCAGATGCCGCTGCATCCGAGTTATTACTAAAAGTGGTGTGTGTAGTCCGATTCAATTCATTTTCGAAATATATAGAGATAACGTATAGAACAGTACTTTTGAAATATACTTAGCCGCTAGATTACGTTAAAGTCGAATTAATACTGAAAATCCAATTTATTAGCTGATTTTGCTCATTTTCGAAACATCAATGTTTGCAAAATATTTACCCACCACAAGGTTCTGGGGGTAAGTTATTGCTAAAAATCTTATTTGCAGTTCAATGTGGGTTATATTTTAGGAGAGTCCATGAAAATAAAAGTCAACATCGACTCTGTCACAAACTGAGAATGCAACAACTTGCAGTGACTGAGTGGATGAGTAATGGAAAAATAAAAAGTGAAATGAGTCCTTCCAGTACAGACAGTGAAATAGTACACATTGCAAGAATGATAGAAAACAAGATTGCGCCTTCCGAAATCGCCGTGTTGCAAAAGCCCATTAATAAACAAGCAAAAGGAAGGGGAATTATAATACTTTTTTATGAAGCAAAGAAGAAGCCGAAAGCAATGGAAACAACCAAGTACAATAAATTATACGCACACACACACTACTGATTCAATATTTCAATAAAAATGTCTACAGTGATGACTATTTCGACAAACCTTTACAAAGCCTTTCCTACAAACAGGAGTTCTACTCAAACTGGCTGTGCTAGATTCTGTGATTGTGCCTGAAAATCCGAAAACTCTACTCAGTCAGCTGTGTGTGGGAATTCGTAGTAATTCCACTTGTTTTTTATTTATTTTATTTATTCCTCCAATAGGAGCGGTAGCGTTTACACCGCCC
Organism: Anastrepha ludens; assembly: GCF_028408465.1. Classification (NCBI taxonomy): domain Eukaryota; kingdom Metazoa; phylum Arthropoda; class Insecta; order Diptera; family Tephritidae; genus Anastrepha; species Anastrepha ludens. The sequence continues at coordinate 60,226,113 of NC_071501.1, forward strand.
AAGCCCACAACATTCCATCTCTCGCTCTGAATAAAGTAGGCGTGCTGGGTGGTTTCAACCTTTGCAACCTTAACTAGTCATGCACTATTTCCAAACCACCTCCTGTTGGAGTAATAGGAGACACTGGACAATTTTCGAACTGCCTAGCTCCATTTTCGGCAGGGGATGAGCTTTAGCAAAAGCCCTTTCCAGGCGTTGCTAACCCTAGCAAGGCTCCTATCCAGAATCTCCTTCGAAAACTGATTGTCTTATTTTACTACCCGACAACCTCGACAGATTTCACCCAAGTTGAAGAGAGGTGCTGGTCCTTTATTGTCCATGAGGTGTCTGACGACCATACTAGATAGCCGTCCCTCAATAGCATCCCAAAGGGGCAACACCACCCTTCAACTATTGGTGTTTACTTGCACGAGAGCAACTTGGAGATGATCCCTGGCCACCTCACTGTAAGTCATCCTCGCGGCCGTGATGTGATTGTTGTTGCGGTTGGTTAAACTTAGCTGCTGTTGCGGCCTCCTACCCTTTGATAGCGGCCTCGCACTTAGCACGATCCTCGATATCCCGTTCGTGCACTTGTTCATTCTTGGCAATCTTTGCCAGAATGAATTTCGACCTCAAGTAACGCGCCTTGAGCAGGGCATCGGATAATTTTTTATTTTCGTTTTGGTGACCTTTTCGCAGTGGTCACCTGGGCATCATTGCCCGAGGTCGCCTTGGTAGCCTTCCCAAAGGCCCACATGGAGACCTTTCCAGAGGCCGCCTTGACTACCTCATCAGAGGTCGTCTTGGAGGCTGACTGAAATCGGTTTGGTCTGAGAAGACGGGTGCTCTGTCGGGCACTGCTCGTCGTACTCGGCTCACCGATCGTTTCCCGGCGGGAGGCCAGTAGATCGTTCTCAGGGAGCGGACCCAGCACACTCTCAGTTTTTTCCTTTTCTTCTTCTTCTTTTGCTATTCTTGATTTAAAATTTTCCATAAGCTATTTGGTCCCACGAGTTGGCACAGAAAGGATGGTCCGGCACGGCAAAGCCGGCATACCGCGGTAAGGTACTTAAAACAACCGACCTTACCTGGGTATCGGAGGGGATCGTTAGAGACTGATTATTTACGCACTACTAGCCATGCAGCTCTCCGCCCGGGTACCTCAACATCTTAGCTTAAAGTGCTGACAAGGTTATACTGCCTTGTCACCGTTTGAAAGAACCTCGTTAGCGAAATCAGGGAGTACCAAGTCCAGGACATCAAGTCTTGGACAGTGGGTAGAGATTGCAATTTGGAGAGGAGTGGCTTTATTGTTCGCATCACATTTACCATTATTATAAGAAATAAAATTTTTTAAGATAAATAAATACATACTTTCAATGCATAGGGTTGATGCTTGAAACAACCAAAAATTATATCTATGTACATATGTAGGCAACTGCACACATTTGTTGATATATGTGGAGGAATGTGTTTACATAATATCTGGCGCCTGGACAGCAATGGTGAACAAATGATTTCTTCGAAAATTTGGGAATCCAATATACTCCTGATAAAAAAGGTAAACCAATAAATTTCTTTTAGAAAAATATAAGAACTCTCTCCTAATAATCAATTCCCTCAATTAATGATTGTGTTAATTTCATTAGCACCTATTATGGGAGCTTCCTTCAAACACATTAACTTCATTAATAATTTTTGTTTTTAGTTGAATCACATATCAATCTTAAAACATCTTAATGCTTAGAGACTGAGTTTGTCCTTCTCAAAAACTGTGTGCCTTCCACGCGTTATTTCAATCTGCATCTACATAACGTATGTATGTACGAGTATATCCAATCAAATGGACCACACACATATGTTCGAATTTTAACTTAGTAGCAAGCATATCAACACATGTATTTTTACCCATATCAGCAAATTAAACTGCTTGCAGGTAAGTTCAACCATACACGTACCTACATGTGCAATTAGGTACAAACCTACTCAGTCACTTGTATGCACATATCAACACATTTATGTACGTGTATGCATATACATACATGCCCTACAGAAAAATACAGAGGTTCTGTTTTGGTACTAGAGAGTTTCTGGCCGTGATTAGTAGTTTTCCAAATAATTGCAAGGAAGTCTCAATGGTACGATAGCATTTAGTTCAATATTTTACAGAATAGTTTTGACTTGACAGAAATGAGATAAATTGAAGAATCAGAAAATGCTTATCAATATTATATTTTACCACAAAAAGGTATAATTAGTTTAGTAATTAAATTTAAAATTGGTTGAATGTAACCAACATTTTGATCTTAGTCAATGAAGAAAAATAGCTCTAAATTTGATTTTGCTTAGGGGAATTAGGTTGCATCTTATTTATAGAATTTGGAACTAGCTGCGAGTTATGTTTCAGTCACCGTAGTTCGTTTTTCCTGCAGGTCATTTAGGCATATATGTATATTTTACCTATGTTAGTATACAAAATCATATAATATATTCATATACATACCTACATATGTAACTATATTCACAGCTGTATGAATATGTGCATAAGTATAAAAAATCGCTCATCCACACTAAAAGTGTGGATGGCTACACAAAATTAAAGGCCACGCTTCATAAAAGTGTTGAAGTTATGCCGCCGCTGCAGCCTATGCTGCTATAGAAGTCTCAGAGATTGTTGTCAGAATTGTGTGCTCTGTTGCCGCCTAGGAAGCCACCGATCGACAACAACAGCAGCCACTACACGAAAAGAGGAAAAAATATAACATTTCAACCCATATCGCGGTCGCCATAAAAGCATTACAACAACAACAGAAAAAATACTGATTCGTAGCATTTGTACGTGCACAACCGCATTAAATAAATACCAGTAAAGGTTAAAATGGTTTTATTAAATTGAGGGTTTACGTCTTACGTTCGCATCGAACAAACCGAATAAAAAGAGTAACCGAACTATTGCTATGGTATTTGTGGCGTTTTGTCGGCATTTGTGTGTTGGTAGTGTGAGAAAATTTGGGCTAGTCAGAAGCGGCGCATCTGAGATGTAAGACATGATATTAATGTGTGCTACCAAAAGTATTTAGCATTTAGAGAACTTTACGACTACGTTTTCTGCAACACACGATATTTTGTTATTACTATATTATTATAATTTTTGAAGTGCTGACCGAGACGCAGTTATAGCATTCAGCATAAACCACCTCAAGTGAACTTATAGTATTGGTATTTTTGAGCTTTCATTACCAAAATTAACAGTATTTCTCTCTCCTCGTTGGTAGCTAGGTTTTAACAACATCTACAAATAACAGGTAAGGAATTTTAAATTCAGTGTGGACCGAACTATATATTCAATTTGGGCTAGCTGTTATTTTTTGGATCAGCATATCTTTCAAAATTTTACTTGCGTCGTTTTTAGTTTGCTGGATTCATCATTTGTCCCAATTTGAGCGATTTCGTTTCACTTAAAGTCGAGATATTAAGTTTTTATCTTTTTTTTTAAAAACTCAACGTATAAGAGTTAACCCTTTCTCAAGTTATGCTTGTAACACCAGAGGGGCGGGTGAAAATTAAGCTTTAATGTATCAGAACTGGGCGTGGTCTTATCGGATTTCAATAACTTCGTTATGGAAATATTTTCACTTATCCAAAAGAGGCCTATTTTTCCAATTACAATTCTACCTGCGTCATATTTATTTTCTTGGGCTTGGTTTTTATCCAGTTTGGGCAATTTTGCCTCGTTTATAACAGAGACGTCACGCTTCTTTCTTTTTTTAAAATTATCCTTTTTTTTTTTAATTATCGGCCTGTTTTCAACAAAAATAACCTTGGGTAATATTTGTCCCAAGTTCCATTTCTGAATTTTTGTTCGAGCTATCGCGCGCATAGACGGTTGAACAGACATGGTCACATCGACTCCTTTTCTGAGCTACCCACCATATAAGTTTATATTTACCTCGATTATTTACATAAAGGCTGTCAAAAAAGTCTTGCGGTATTTTTATTGAATTTTCAATTGTTTATAAAATTGGTTATAATAATGCGATTTAAGTCAAATATGCGCCGTTTTGTTCTAGGACGAGTTCCCAACGAGATGCCAACTTCATAATGCCCCTCTTATAGAAGCTCGCTTCCCTATTGTCAAAAAACTCGGAGAGCCAATTTTCACAGGACTCTCTTGTGGACAACTTCCGACTACCAAGCTCGTTCGCCATGGACAGAAATAGGTGGTAATCACTTGGTGCGAGATCCGGACTATACGGTGGATGCAAAAGAACCTCCCATCTGAGCTCCTGGAGCTTCTGGCGCGTCACCAAAGATGTGTGTGGCCTGGCGTTGTCCTGATGGAAGACAATTCGGCCTCTGTTGATCAAAGATGGCCTCTTCTGCATGAGTGCTGCATTCAAGCGGTCCAGTTGTTGGCAGTACAGGTCCGAATTGAGCGTTTGGTCATAGAGGAGTAGCTCATAGTGGATGATTCCCTGCCAATCCCACCAAACACACAGAAGAACCTTCCTGGCCGTCAATCCAGGCTTGGCGAACGTCTGGGCAGCTTCACCGCTTTTCGACCACGACCGTTTGCGCTTCACGTTGTCGTAAGTGACCCACTTTTCATCGCCAGTCACCATCCGCTTCAAAAATGGGTCGATTTTGTTGCGATTCAGAAGCGATTCGCATGCATCCATACGGGCAAAAATGTTTTTTTGGGTCAAGTCGTGTGGCACCCATACATCGAGCTTCTTTTTGAATCCAAGCTTCTTCAAATGGTTTATAACGGTTTGATGACTCATGCCCAGCTCTTGGCCGATGAAAAGAGCTTTCCAAAAAGCTCTAGCGTGAACCGATGCGACGAATACAACTAGAACTACGCGCTTGCAAAGACAAGCTTGCGGAAATACCGCAAGACTTTTTTGACAACCTATATGTTCTTACATACAACCGTTGAACAAATTTATATTGCCTTGTGCCGCACGTGTGCTGTTAAACAAATATCCTCTTATGGGCATTTAAGTGCCTATGTACCTATGTATAAACCATGTTTTGAGTAGTTTTTATTTAACTAACTTCTGGGCAAAAGTACCACCTACCATGTCTAGCTATGGTAATGGATGATTGATGATGAGGCCAATCATAAGTAAAAGAAAAACTATCAAAATAGGTCAAGACGTTTAAAAGTAGGACGAATAAACCCATAATGGAATTTTGAAAGTAACATTTTCAATGTACATTGTTTTAAGATATTTGATGATTTTGTTGTTTGACCGAGGTTTGTGGCATGAATCTTGATGTTGCACGCATTGGTGAAATCTATAGTTTTGTCATTGCCTGTCAAGGGGAGATCGTCATTATAAGTAGGAATTATTTTTATATAATTTGAAGTTATATTTTCACAAGGGGCTTCGAATCAAGACTCACCAAAGGATAGTCACGCACAAACGCCATCTGCTCTGGCGGCCGAAAACAAAACTTTTCCAAAAAGTCGGTCCGCTAGGTATCTGAGTGCCTAAGTGTCTGAGTGCAGATGTTTCGAAAATTCGTATTTCTGGTTCGTAGAAAAATATACTTCTGTTAAAACTTAGTTCGTTAAAGGGCACTCTAGTCGAGATATTTCGATTAAATGTAAATGTGGTTCGTTTTAATTCATCAACACAAACACTGACGTGTCCTCTTCATAGTTTTAGCCGAAACATGCGTTAGTGGCCTGTCGCTTGGTGGTTTCTCAAAATGTCATTACGTGTATACGAAGAAAGCCTTTCTTTCAAAAGGCCTTCCACCACAATAAAGAGAAGGGAGACACATGAATATACCCGTATAGAATGCAGCGGAAATGAGTTAAAATCTAGCTAAATTTGTGGAAAGAAAGGGCGCCAAACAAAGACATTCTTCACTGAAATTATTTGGCACCACTACAAAAGGAAACATAAATTGATATGACTTTACCGCTATACTATAAGCCGCTACTTTGCTACCCGGTAACTTTTCAAGGTAAGTTTAGAATCCAGGATGACTTCCATATTAGTAACCCCATGGTCTGTAGCATCACCAAAAAAAGTAATAAAGTCAGGATTCTACACTACTGCAGATAACTCATTAAACGATAGTGATACCTTTTTATAGCGCTTGAATTATTCACATAAACATACGTTTTTTTCAAACAAAAAATTTTACTTTTCTTAAATTATGAAATAAATATCGTAGTAGGCACAGCAATGCCTAGAGCATGCGCTAGATTTTGGTTATTCTGATTTCTGTAGCAAAAGCAATATGTGACGTGTTGAGCCCGTACGGTATTTGACGTTCCAAGAAACTCTAATAAAAATAATTATATATATATAAGAAATATCTTTAAAAAGCACATTCTTGCTGAAGGAATGTATTATATCTGGACTAAAACAAAATTGCCATTTTATTTAATGATGAATAAAATACAATTTGAAAAATCTTCCCACACAAAATGTTAAATTCGACATTATAAAAACTTCAATACTGAATAGGCATTAACTCCACTTCACCAAATACAGTCACCGATAAAGTTTTTTTCTATTATAACTGATGTTAAATGTAAAATAAGAAATCGGTTACGATCACATCCACTAGTCAGATATTCTTAAAGTGTATTTTTTAATATCATGCCATTACAGCACGAAACCTATTTTAAGCACACAAAATCACTCTCCAAATGGGATCACTTTATCGACAAGCATTTATAATATAGTGAATGACATTTCTGTCGAATGTTTGTTTTGTATATTTTAAAACTGGCTGAAAATAATGTATTGAAATTAATAAAAACTGTACAAAAATAACTGTAACTGTCTGCTTCTCAGCATTTTGTGTAACTGAAACGTACACTTAGTGTCATACATAAGGCTGCACTCCTTTATGGGTAGCTGAAAAAGTAACACCAAAAAAATTTTAGTTTTTGAAACTAGTTTTATTTTTATTTTTTAACTATATTTTTAACATATTAAATTAAAAGTATTATTAATTTGAGATCACAAATCAATAAAATATTTTATTTGAAACTCAAAAATAACAAATTTCAACGGTCTGTGCTCATTTATAAAAAAATTAAAATATTCGAAAACTTTTTAAGGAATTCTACGTTTTCAGTGGGTTGTTGTATACCCAAGGAGTTTCAACAATACTCTAAGTTTATTGGGGGTAGATTTTACCGGTTTTGTAGTCTCTTCGACCGTAATCTTTTTGCACTCCTCCTACATATCATCCTTCAAAGTTTGTTTGCTAGTAATTTAGGCTTTTCTTATCAGTCTCTCCATAAGCGTCCATTAATCTTCGATAGGTTTTAAATCTTAACTTTACTATATGAGCCATGTGCTTGGGGTGGTTGTCTTGTTGAAAGCAGCATTCATTTTATAGCCCCAACATTATTGAATCAATAAACTGCAAATTTCTGATGCGCTTAAGAGCTTCCTGTTGGCCTTCATGTTATAATCCAGGTATTTTCTAGTTTTGAATTACGTAATGTCCGAACTGATGTTTATGTCCCGACTATTGTTCTTCCTATTTGTCGATAGTTTTGACCATTTTTCCTACAATTTTGTTATGAATTTACATTCGCCAATGTAAATTTCTTTTTCTTTTCGCATCCATTGTAAGGCTTATGCTAAAAAAACCCAATAAACTAATAGCTTCTTAAATAGAAATAATAATTTTCGTTATCAAAAAATTGTCCTAAAATACAATCACCTGCCGTACCTCGCATGGATAAGTACTATACTCGTACGAGTATTACAGCAAATAAGTAATTTTGTGCCGCCAGCATGACTACTGTCATAGTAAAAAACGAAGATGATGCATTTGAATTCGTACTGAGCTTATCGTTGGATCCACAAAGGATTATATGGTTATATAGCGTGATTTCCAAAAGTTCAAGATATGCAATTTTAAAGATTATTAAAACAAAAATTATTTCTTGGCTTATAATTTTTAAATGTTGGTTCGATGGTCCAATTTTTTCTGGTTTTAGTTAAAGGTATGTCAACTAATAAAATTCATAAATAAAACTTGAACCAAGCTCTGATATTTTAAAAATAGCTGCTTGATAAAAGTTTCAACTGACGTTTTTCACTAAATATGTCTGATACAAAATTTTCATCTGTTGAGGAGGGTTAAATTATTCACCATTGTTTTGTTTACTTAGAACTGCTTAATATATTATACAGCTAAAATGTAAGTATCATATAGTTTTCTGCGCCGATTTACGATAGGAATGTGCAAAAGGATGAAAAAGTTCAGTCGTAAGCTTTTGAATCGCCGATACACATACAGATACCTCTTTTGATCTCTCTATAAAAATGCATTGCCGGAACGTTGTTGTTTTGGTAAAAGTTTGATTTTGTGGTACAGTGTTATTGGTATAATGAGATATGCTTACTTCCCAATTATTTTCAGAAGTTAACATTTCATTCTCTCCGAAATGGAAGATTCATCCGATAAAATGTGGAAATTGAGATTTATCACTAATGCTCTGAAGTTGCGGTTCGCAAAAAGTTTTCAATCGGAACAAAATTTGTCTTACGACGAATTAAAGGCAGAATTCTCTGGTCAATACAAAGCAGCTGTCTGGTACATGAAGAAGCTACTTCCATTTCGATTCCTTTTTCTTTTAATAATTTTTAGTACAAATTACCTTACAGACTAGACAAAAATGTAAAGAAACACAAGCCAAATTCGGCAACTAATATATGTATTAGCAATCAATATAAATGCAATGTTAAGTAACTAAATTCAAAATTTTTAGATCTAGATAAAGCGAAATCAAGCAGGTTGGAATTGGATAATACATTATAGTCTCTTAATGCGCGAAAAGTGGGTGCAATACTCGCAAATTTAGTCTTAAAGTTTTCTCCACAAAAATACCTGTTTAGCTTAGTTTGAAATAATTTGGTAATGAATGAATTGGAACGAGTCATCAAAATTGCACACCAAGCTCTTGCTCTTTGCCACTGTAGGGTAAGTTGAAGAAATGGAATAGTGTTTACTACTAGCTCCAGGATATTGAAATTATAGTTGTGAAATGGATAGAAAATTCGGTAGTCTCAGTGAGAAATAGTTAGTTCGGGGAGCTGTAAGATCATCTGAATTCTGGTTAAAATCTCTAAAGCTAGAGCATTGCTTATCACTTTTGTAGAAATTATGGAGAAATCCGAACTCCATGAGAAGCTAGACGTCCGGAATTGAAAATTGAGTTTGAAGTTTGATATGTTCACTTCATAGTTAAAAGTCCCAACAGAAAACGAAGCGCTCGATACAACTACCAGCGATCCAGAATCATTGTTTGGATTGTTTCTTTTCCAAGATACATACTCATAAATATCCACATTTTAGTACTATTAAATTCGTATAATTAATATAGTAATAATGTAATATATATAATAATTTTTGACTTTACAATATAAAAGCTTTCAAAACATCAACTTCTCTGTTTTGTTTCTTTTTTATTAGAAGCAGAAAAAATGGAAAGGGCGATCCCTAACTATTCAATAACAAAAATGTTTGCTTGTAACCACGCACTCCGATTATGGCTAGTGGATAATATGAGGTTTTGTACTACACAAAGAAAGAAAAGGACGAATTCGTGAAGAATTCAAGGGCATGTCTGAGTTCACGCGACTCAGAAACTGTATCTGCAAGGAACCCTGCAAGCCTAGCTTTATGCAAAGACCGGATGACAGCTTCACAGAAACCTGGCATGCAAACATACTTCTCTGGAGGCCAAGAATGGACGAACAATATAAAAAGTTTTAGCACTTCTGGAATTCAGATAGATGCACATGCAACGAAGATTATCTGTGAGACTAAGCCAGCCTAGGCGATAAGCTCCTTCAAACCCTACAAGTCAAGAGGACCGGACGGATGATGTTACAGCCAATTAATATATTATATAATATACCAATTAATATATGGTTAGTTAAGATCTTTAGGGAATCCTCATCTTCAGGGTATATCCCTAACTCATGGAGGAAGTTCAGGGTTATCTTTATTCCCAAAGCAGGGAAACCGGGACATAATACTGCAAAAGATTTCAGCCCAATCAGTCTCTCTTTGAGAGACTTAACATCGAGAGCTTCAGCAATGCACAACTTGCTTACTAGAAGGGTAAGTCTGTAGAAACAATAGAAACAATACAATAAGTATGTAGAACAATAGAGAAATCTTTTAAAAATAAGGAGTTTACTATGGCGGCTCTTCTGGATATCGAAGGAGCATTCAACAATGTTGATGTGAAATCGATAAATTCAGCATTGACGAATTGCTTATTATCTTGAGTAAGAAATGGATCAAGATATATACTTATGCGGACGATGTAGTCATTCTGATGATAGGGAAGTTTCTCTCGACTATCAGCGGGCTCATGAAATCAGCGTTAAAGAAGCTCTCTATGCGGGCACCCTGAAACGGTCTAGTGGTAGATACCGAGTTTTCAGTTACCGTCTATAGGTGGAGTAATGTCAACCCTATCTTGGTATAATTCTGAGCTCGAAAGCTTTCTTGGAAAAGGAACACCGGGGAATGGATGAAGAAAGCTAGTAAACCCCTCTTTACCTGCAAGAGGGTATTTGGCAAAAAATCGAAAATGAAACCGTATTTCAGCCACTGAGCGTATAATATGATCATCAGACCCATTTTGACTTACGGAGCTTTCGGGAGAGGGTGCAGGCAGAACCCTACCTAAAGAATCGTATAAAAATTCAACGAAGGAATAACAGATGCGCTCCGATCGGCGCTTAGGCGGCGCTGGAAGTGATCCTACATATTCTACCCGTTACTACATATATATAGGTTTGTACTTTTATTAAAATATAAGTATTAACAAGGTAAGTTTTTACTAAGGAATTAATTAATGATGTATTTAGTTTTTTGCCCGAAATCGACCACCTTCCACGCCAGTTAAAACACGACTCTCTCGTTCGCCGTTGTTGTCAACCAGGGTTGCCAGAATCACGAGAGGGGGAGTAGGGATTACACCATTCCTACATATATATGTTAAAAGAAAAATCTACTTCATGCATCAGTTCTACTATCTGTGGAACACTTACAAGAAGCATCGAAAGCAAACTATCTGGTTCCCAAGATAGATCTAAATAGAGGCTATAAAAGACAGGTAGAGTTCGCAGACCGTAACTCTGATCATCATGATGACAGTGCTCACTATATTTATACTGGCGGCTCAAAGATTGACAATGACACAGGGTCGGTAGTATACTCAGAACAATTATCCTTAAATTGCTCCTTCAGACACCCAGACTGGTGTAGCGTATTCCAAGTTGAGATCTCCGCTGGAGACAAAGCAGCAAAAACGGTAAAACTCATGGACTTATGTATCTCCAGCAAGCCTCAAACAGCGATCATGGCATTGATCCTAACAGGTATCGATTCAAGATGTGTTAAAGAATGCAGGAGGTCGCTCGCTTTTCCAGCAACACAACGCCGCACTTTGTTGTTACTCTGGCGTGGAGGGAAATGAAAGAGCGGACGAGTGTGCCAGGAAAGGTTCTGAACTTGACCTTCAGCAAGTGACAGAGGACAAAAGCTTTCCTCTAAAGGAACTATACACTGCGATTGGCGTAATCACGGAAACTAATAGAAGGTGGTCTGTGACTACTAACTGCAGGGCCTCCAAAGGCCTTTGGCCAAAACTGAATCTTAAAAGGACAAAATGTTAGCCTGGATTCAGCAGGTCAACTAACAGCGTCCTCACAGGTATTATAAAGGGCTATTGGCACCCTATCCAGTAGAATGAGTGTATCTCAAAATGACTCCTGCAGCAGCTGTCGAGATGAAGAAGAAATTGATTCGGTTCAACTCATTTTATCGTTAACTAACCGCTGTCACGACCCTGGTTACGTTAGCTAATCAGCTGATTACTTCAAAATCGCGTAAAGCAGGTTAGCGCTCTGTTGTTCGCTACATCTCTGATTTCTCTACATCGTAGGTACACGTCAGTAGAATTATGTCCACTCATTTCAAACGTATTCACACTCATTAAATCAGTCGTTGTTCAGAACACAACGAAGCAAGATTAGTCTTAGTTGCCTTGATATTTTCGTATATCACAAACACAGGTTTTTCGTCAACAAACCGTTGCCATGACCCAGGCTAGGTCAATGCCAATTAATTGCAGGAGGTATCGCCTTCCGCAAAGCGTTAGTGACATCAGGCATCATAATAATACGAAACAAACCAAAGGTGGAGAAATTAAATGTTTGTAAAAATTCAATATAGGACTTTGCAATATTGTGATCTGTGACATTTAAAATAAACAACCTTATGAAAACGAAGTACGATGTGAAGAGGAAGAGTAAGCGAAAGCAAGAAATTTTCAAAACACAAGAAATTACACACACACACTTTCTTGCGTCATCGAAAAAAGAAAAAAAAAAATACATTTGGAGGTACTTTTATAATTCGTGCTTTCACAATTTTGCATGCGGCCCTTCATTTTTATTAGTCTGTTTAATTTACAGGTGGCACTAAAGTAATCCACCTATCAGAAAATGCTGTACATTTTGCGATTGGCCCCTAATGTCAGTTCTGTCTTGACATTTGTGTAGTAAACACATGCGAAATACACGTTAATAAACAATGTTACGCTACACTGCTCCAGAACGCGGAATATTGCTCACTATTTATTTGACCAATAATCGGTCGGTGACTTTGGCACAACGTGAATTTCGTAGCAGATTTCCTCGCCGCCCAACGCCTACTGGTGAAACACGTTTAGCCGCTCGCCTCGAAGAGACTGGCACAACACGAGATGCTCCAGACGGTGCATCAGCTGTTCGCTGCTGACCGCCAATCGCGTCTAACATACGCTCAAGCCATCCTTAATCACAACTAAGATGATGAGGCCCATTTCCATCTTAGCGGGTACGTAAATAAGCAAAATTTACGCTTCTGGGGCACTGAAAATCCGCGTGTAACACACGAAGAGCCATTACACCCGCTCAAAGTCACTGTATGGTGTGCTGTTTTCGCTGGAGGAGTCATCGGACCTTTTTTCTTCGAAAACGTCGCGGGCCAAACGGTTACTGTGAATGGTGAGCGCTACAGAGCAATGATCAAAGAGTTCTTTTTGCCGCAACTTGATGAATTGGGATTGGAAAACATGTGGTTCCAACAGGACGGTGTAACGGCACACACTGCACGTGCCACCACCGATATGCTGAAGGATGCAATTCCCGGGCGCCTAATCTCCCGTTCTACAAGAAAACCCCAATAAAAATGGAATCGCACAAAAACCCAAATCACAATCGAACAAACAAGGCCCTTTAATCGCCTGAAAATGAAAAAAAAACACTATAATTGGATTTCGACTTGTCGCTTGTATTCAATAAATTTTACTAAAATTCTTTATATATATACTCGTATATACATATATAATTGACGCGTACACCCTTTTTGGGAGTTTGGCCGAGCTGCTCCTCCTATTTGTGGTGTGCGTCTTGATGTTGTTCCACAAATGGAGGGACCTACAGTTTCAAGCCGACTCCGAACGGCAGGTATTTTTATGAGGAGCTTTTTCATGGCAGAAATACACTCGGAGGTTTGCCATTGCCTGCCGAGGGGCGACTGCTATTAGAAAAATGTTTTTCTTAATTTTGGTGTTTCACCGAGATTCGAACTAACGTTGACTCTGTGAATTCCGAATGGTAATCACGCACCAACCCATTCGGCTACGGCGGCCGCCATTCTTTACACCATGGTTAAATTGGACTTCTTAAAGAAGTTATGAAAATGATCTTTCATTTTCGCAAGTTGTTATGGGAAGTGTAGATCGAATAGTTGGTAAATTATACATATTTGACAAAAGCTTTGAAAATTGTTTTCGGATTTCCCTCAGACTTCGTATAGCACATTATTTTATACCAAATTTGTAACTCCAACTTGCTCAAAATCTTCATCTGGGTCATACAAAATAAAATAAAAAAAATAAATAATTGGCGTGTACACTTCTGTTAGGTGTTTGGCCGAGCTCCTTCTCCTATTTGTGGTGTGCGTCTTGATGTTGTTCCACAAATGGAGGGAGGTACAGTTTCAAGCCGACTCCGAACGGCAGACATTTTTATGAGGAGCTTTTTCATGGCAGAAATACACTCGGAGGTTTGCCATTGCCTGCTGAGGGGCGACCGCTATTAGAAAAATGTTTTTATTAATTTTGCTTTCACCGAGATTCGAACCAACGACCTCTCTGTGAATTCCGAATGGTAGTCACGCACCAAGCCATTCGGCTACGGCGGCCGAATTTTTTTAATTCAACTCCAGAACGCCCCTCTTGGTTGCACATATGGTGTTTACATTCAGTACTATAAAAAATATAATTTTCATGCAGTAACACTTAGGCGGCCGCCGGAGCCGAACGGAAAGGTGCTTGACCACCATTGGGGAATGCGTAGGTCCGAATCTCCGTCCATGAAACAGCAACATTTTAGAAAAAGTTGTTTTACTAGCGATCGCCCTCCGGCAGGCAATGGCAAATCTCCGAGGATATTTCTGCCATGAAACAGCTCCGCATGCCGTTCCGAACCGGCTTTAAACTATATAGTAGGTCCTTCCATTTGTGGAATAACATCAAGATGCACGCCACAAAAAGAAGGAGGAGCTCGGCCAAATATCTAACTGAAGTGTACGAGAAAATTATTTATTAATTTTTAAAAGAAAAGGAAAGGAAAAAAATGTTCTGCAATGTGGTATTAAAAATGAGCAAACGCGGCATGAACTTTGAACAGAGGTTTCTCATAGTCAAATGCTCATGCAATATAAAACCAACACATTTTTTGATCTCTGGTGTTACCGCCTCATTTGGACGTCCAGTGCGTTCTGAAGTCAACACACCATCGTTTTATTCTTGTTGCGTGTGAGCGGAGTCCCCATAACACTTTTTACGCCATTGCCTCGCTGGAATGGTATTTTTCTCCATCAAGCAGCAGTGTAAAATTAAAACACGAAATTCTTTTTGACCCATTCTTTTGAAAATAGCGGAAGTAGCGTCACTCTTAACACCATAGCTCGCAAATTAAGGAATAGAACACCATGAAATTTTAACAGCTGTCTTTTTATGGTTACTACTAACTGAAAAAGCGGTGAATGCAGTAAAACTAGTGAAATCTATGTGTTTGGCCCGGTACTTTTTAGTCCATGAGTTACCTATCCACCTTATATTAAAAATGTTTTTAATCAAATTTTCCGAATTCCGGTATGAAATACTGATTTAGCGAAATTAAAAATAACTTTCCTACCATTATAGTTACATACTTCGCTCTGTCAAACAGAATATATGTATATAGTTAAATGAGTAATAAAATAGAGCGCATTATTTTGCTTGAAGTGTGTACGTATGTATGTATCTAATAGGTATTTACATATCCACGTGGGAAAATATTAAGCGGCAAAGGCAGGTGCCTCCGCCTTTTGGGTACATCTAACTCACACAAGAACACATGTATGTATGTATGCATATGTGTACTTTAAATTCAGTTTTATCAAAAATTTAATACACGACATAGATTTGCTTTTACGAAAGGTAATATAGTAAGATAAGTTATACCAAATAGAGATACATATTTATCTAAAATGAGCTACATAAAAATACGAGTATATTATTTTTATATAAGTGAAATTTTTAATACCATGAGAGTGCGTAATGAACAATTTCTTTTTCCTAATAATATGAACCTATGTTCTTAAAAACCACCACCGATGGCTTTTTCTCTGCACCATAAACGAAGAAAAACTGTTATGCACTTAGTACTGTAGAGAAGAAAAATGTATGTTTTTTTTTTTATAAAAATTAAGTAATTTTTCTAGATAATAACATAGTATGCAAATAAAATGCAGTAATTTTAGTTCGAAGTTCTTAGAAGTTCATTTAAATGAACATTTATTTATTTATTCCATATTCTCTTAAAAATATAACATCATAAAAACAAAATATAATTGATACAGAATTTTTTATTCATTGCATACCCGTGGCAAGTTCTTCGAAGAAAGTGAATTCAAGGAAACTTGTTATAATAAAATCAATATGCATTATATCTTTAATCTGAAACTTTATCCATTTTTATTTATTTATTTAAGTCTAGGATTACTACAATAGAATCTGCCAGACTAGATACATAGGTACATAGTATTTACTTATACCATTTAGTATTTCTTTATTTCAAGTCTTGGGATACAAAATATTCTTACAGACACACATCTAACATTAATTAAAGAGTGCATTAATCTTAAGATTAGGGCAAATATTAAATAAATGAGCTGCGGTAAAATAACAATTACATTTTGTAACACTAAAACATCAATTTCATTTATTTATGCGAGTGCTTTTGGGTACACGATGTGTTTCCCTCCAGTGTGTACACGAATAAATTAGAAGACTTCCCACATAGACCATCTAAAAATCACGGATTCTCCAAATCTAGTCCATATACCTACAGCGTTTGGCTTTGTGCACATGTAATTCACAACTTTGACTTGGTATATCATTAAGTCTTCGGATCTCACAGAAGTTTATTCTCAATGTGAAACATTGTGAAGACCTGTCGATCCATCTTCCCATCCCCAATTTTAAGCAATTTTGTGATTGGCAGATGAAAAATTTTGTAATTGAACACGCATGTTGGTTTACGTGTGTTAACGTATTATGATTGTCTTAACTTATAAAAAATTATTGTATTTGTTCTGAATCGCTTGTGCACGCAGGGTTATGGCCCACAATTTTTGGCCTTTGTCCTGGCTAAACGTCAGTCGGCGGTTAGAAGCGCTTTTGCATATTCTATGCAAATTCTTTTCACCTTGACTGCTGACGGAGAAGGTCGCATAGCCCTTGTGGCGAGCGAAAGCAAATGTAAGTAAGTGATTAAACTACAATATATGTAAATTTAATAATTAATTTTGATAATTGTAAAGTATTTTTAGCTCACGAAATTTAACAAAAGCTTTATAAAGAGCAAGCTGTCCACCGTTTCCTTCTCCAGTCAGCACCGTGCTTAAATATAAATATCTCAGAAAATTCTCACTGAATTACTCGATTGTATTATTCCTATTTATTGGGTTTTTGTCTACCGGGTCACAATTTTTTTACAGTGTATTAAAGTTTCGCAATATTTATCAAATACCATATTAAATAATATGGTAAATCCAGTACAAATATTGATTTTTCTTAAATTTCCACTTAGGAGGCTTTTAGTAAAATTTAATGATAGATTTTTTTGTAGAACATTTTAACTTATTGAACCTTACCTCATGTGACTATTTAACCCCCATTTTTTTATAAATTGTTCAAAAGCCCTCTTAAACTGGGTACTAAAGGGTTAATGTTTTCAAAAAAAGATTCCTTGGAAAATTTCACTAGGGGTTGTATAAGACATTGAGCATCTATGGGTTATACGTACTTGAAAAAAATGTAACAAAAACGAATGTACATATGTATTTCATGTTTGCACATCAAATTTGTAGGTCTCTGATCTATTTTTACCTAGAAAGCCTTCAATAACCATTTTTATTGCGTGCCAAGCAATAACGTCAGTGCCTATTAAAGCAGTGTCAAATGACTCATCATTCATCAGCTTCCTTATATCTGGGCCATTCAGAACACCATATAGGTATATATGTAAAAAACAGGAATATAAGAACTATGTTAATATATAATATGATAGTTTAAGCATATTTTTCCATTGACTAGTTTAGCTGGGCTTAATCGAAGAACTATTTTTCGCAAACACTCGAATATTTCGACACGTTTAGGTACTTGCCTAATGAAGCTTTTGACAATACCAAGCTTCACGTAAAACGGTGGTAACAAAATCTTCTCTTTGGGGACTAATGCCTCACGAATTGCATTCTTAGAGCCGACATTTTCTCCATTTCTCAAACTCAAATTTTTCATTTGATACTGGTACCCTTTCTATCTTGTGTCCCAGTTACACAGGAAACACATACATATTCTTCGAGTATCCCCTTTGCATGCCACGAAGAATGGCGCCCACTTTGAAATCACAGCATAGTTTCCATTGATACTTTGCGTAATTAACCGGTTGGAAAATGAATTTCAAAATATCATAAGTCTCTGCTGTTTCCATAAAGTAGATAGATAGATGGCTTAGAATTTGTTGTATGCAGTAGTACTGCTTTCAAGCTAGTTGAAGAACTGTCAATGAACAGTGCCCAATCTTTCGGCTAGTATTCAATGCTCAAGGTTACCATTAGCGTGTCTATATTAATGCAATGTGCGCCGGTTTTTGTTTCATTTGTAACGAACATTTTTTGTAATTCAGTTTGCGATATGCGCTGACCACCAGGTCCTAGAGAAAGCACCTTTGACCTTGTATCTGGAGTCACACATTTTGGCGGAATGTTACTACTATATGGCAGCGAAGTTTGTACACTAGCAACGCTTTTGTGCTCAAAATTCATCACGTGTTTCTTCGAAAAGCCGCAAAAAGTAGGGACAGTCCAAACCATTGAACTCCGAAAGGCATACATTTGCGTTTTTTATGCAGCCATTCTAGTAAAGAGTTGTAGCACGTTTTACAAATGATTTTGAGAGCCCACTAGACATTTGTAATAACACTTTGGTCAAAATATTTCTCATATGCATACTTTAACTCTTCACTAAAAAACCCATTTTTGCAATTAGCTACTGTAAAATGGCCACAAGTAAAATAAAACTTGTTAATGTTTCCTTTGCAAGCTTCCATTTTAATTATTACCTGTTATTACCTTTTCTCACGCTAGAGAAGTGCACCCGGAAAACAGTTCGCAAAATCTAATAAAAGCTGAGTAAAAACAAAAAGGATTTTTACGAACCACTTTTTCGAAAAATCCCACTTTGACCTATTTAGAGTGCTCCAATCGAGTCCAAATGTATGGCCGACCCCCACTAACTTTGGACGGCCGATCCACCCATGCCAGTGGCACACCCCCTGGAACTCCCTTGGGGGGTTCCCCATACAATCATTTCAAAATATCACCACTTTTGGCCTTTACATGAGAAAAGAAACTAAAAAGTTCGACCCAAATTGGGGGACATCAGAATTCGTTTTAGAGGTATGGTTCCTTCGGCAAAGTTTCTTATTTTGATACCTAAAATACGATTTTCACAGAGCAATGAGCGATTTTTAAATCGACCCGCCCTAATATACATAATATATATGTATTTCAAAACTTAAATATATAGGTGACATATACATACATGCATATAAATACATACATGTGTATACACACAGGTAATCATATGGATGGAAGTATAGTTAAAATGAAGGCATTCAATATTTATATGGAGTTTTTTGTTACATTTTTTTTTTCAAGTACGTTTAACCCATAGGTGCTCAATGTCTTTGACAACCCCTAGTGAAATTTTCCAAGAAATAATTTTAAGAGGGCTTTTGAACAATTTTTGAAAAGTGGTTTAAATAGTCACATAAATGTGGAATTCAACGGGTTAAAATGTTCTACAAAAACATCTATCACTAAATTTTACTAAAAGTCTTCTAAGTCGAAATTTAAGAAAAATCAATATTTATACTGGATTTACCATATTGGCTTTTAACAATATTGCGAAACTTTAATACACTGTAAAAAAATTGTGACCCGGTAGACCAAAACCCAGTTGGGGTTTTACTATACTACATGAGCACTTTCATTTGCAACTGGTTTGGTTTGGGCCCGAGCCGATGATCTGAAAATTGTCGCACTGGGTAATCAGTTTCCCAATCAGTTACGAGAATAATCAGTTATCAGAATATTTAATTTATTTGATGATGTTTTTCAATAAGTAACACAGACAAGCATCGTAGGATTTTGTTTGCTGGAATTTTATAATTTCTTTGCTTATGGTAATTATAAATATATTTGCTTTAGTTTTCGAAATTCTATCTATGAAAAATTAAACGCTGTCTCATCGAAAACAAACTGGGACTCCGTTCGTAGTACAAGCCATGCTGCTGATTGTTTTGAAGCTTGTCGATGCGTAATTTATGATGTTTTTCTAAAAAGAATTTCAGTCTTTCCTCTTTCCATTCATTAATTTCCGTGATATGGTAGAAATTTAAAAAAAGTTAAAAAATCAACGAAACAAGTACCTACTTATATAAAAATGTGTTAAAGAGAAATACATTTATTACATGAATCAGTGTAATGTTTTTGATAATATTCTACGAGTATATAATCAATATATGTATTTACAAAATTTAAACTGAACTTAAAGATAACCGGAAAGCTTTTTGAAAATACATTTGTTCCAAAAAGAGTTATACCAATATTCCAACCGGTATGAATATACATACGGGTTATTTTAATAATCACTGTCTCATTCCGTACATTTTTTTTTGCAGAATACTTCAAGTTGGCAGCTCTGTTTGTATATCCGTCTATTTTGGTTCTACTGAATCAATGTCAATAAATGTTATTATTGCCCTAAAGACTTCTACGAGTATAAATTTTCATATTGAAGCAATGTACGGCGGATGCCGGACCGAAAATGCTGTGGCGTGACTACCATTCGGAAATGCGGGTCATAAGGGGAGATAAGCACGAATTGAAAGAAGAAGTTTTTTTTTAATAGCGGTGGGCAATAGCAAACCTTTGAATGCATTTCTGCCCCAAAACGCTTCTCTTAAAAACAATTTGCCATTTGAAGGCGGGCTCGGCTCGTATCGTAATTGGCACGACATGTTTTTTTAAAGCGACGATGATGACAAAGTACGAGTTGTCAATATGCCGACCGCCGCAGAGGAACTCATTTTATAATAAATATATATTCTGCAATTCTAGAGTAGTTCCAATGAAATATGTGTGGCGCTAAGATTAAAGTAGGCGATAAACTATGTATCATCACTAATTTGGAGCTTTCTTACTACTTTTGAAGGAATTACACGGCAATGGTTTCTCATTTCAAAGCTATGCTGATTACTTATGTCGAGGGAAATTGTAAGAGACTCCACGTAATAGAGTTCAATTAGGGATAAAACTAACTAAAAGGTGATGTGTTAAGGAGGGACTAAACATATGGTAAATCCAGCAAAAATTACTATTGTAATATTCACAAGGAAATACAAACACAAATTGAGGTAAAAATTACTATGGAAGGCATATATAGAAAGGATGCGGAGAAAGACCATTAGAGGTGTAAGTCGATTTCATGAAAAAGTTGGGGATGTACACTCTAATTACTGCAATGGATCTACACGGCTATAGTCAAACCGTTGGTTTGCAATGAGGCAGTATTCTTGGGAAATTACAACATGAAGCAATAAATAGTTTACACACTAACAAGGCTTGCGAGACCGACAAAAGGGAGGACATCAACCATATTACCGGGAGCTATAGGTGCCCAGCATTCAAGAGAGCTATAACAAATAAAAGCAAATTAGAATTCTTTATAGATATAAATCTTAGCCACTGTGAGACCGCCCAAGACCTATTATCACAGGCAGCTAAAGAAATTAGAGCAGATATTCCTATTTTAAATGAGCCCGACAGCACATAGGCCTCCGAGAGTAACTATTCCGCGGCCATCTGGATTTGTAGAGGGTTCACTTTCACTGAGGATCATAAAGGCTAAAGGGTTTGTGCGATCCAAAAAAACGTCAGTTCCTACACAAAACCCAGTCTGACAACAGTGCAGTACGAACAGTTTTTTCAAAACATTGTACTAAAAGTAAATGGCACACTTGGCTACTGAAAAAAGTGCTGCCACTTAAACTAAATTCTGCGTATGGAAATTGATCGCTTACCTCCACCAGGAAGTGGCGGAAATATAGCAAAGCTAATTATAATTAAAAATAATCACTATGAAACAAGAATAAATTAATTATCAGAAATATTTAAAAATATAGAAAAGTTATGCGCCGATCTTAACAAAGAAATAGTACAACTTAAATCAGAAAATTCCCAACTAAAATCCAATCTTTAGAAAAATACACTTCAAACGCAAAATTCAACTGATAAAATATATCAAACCGATGAAGAAGATATAAAAAGAGAATGGATACTAAAAAGAGATCCAGCAAAAAGAGGAAGGCTGATTGTTCCTCGAACTATGGGAACCCCCCGAAATGGAAATATTCTTCAACCGCTAAAAAGATACAAGATTCCAAAGAAGTAAAGATCTCCTCCTATAACTCAAAATAAGCAGCAAACTCTATTATCATCGGAGCTAACGGCGCTAAAATACCTTACATTTGCAAAAACTTTAAAGGCTAACAAAACAGAAGAAGAAAACTTATTCTGGAGAAACTAACTTATTTTAAACTAACATTAATTTAATTTGAACTGAATTTGAAAACTGATCAGAAAACTGATCCTGGAGAAACTAACTTAACAACAATAATTTAATTTGGTACTCAAAAAAAGAGTGCAAAACGCCGAAAAATATCTACATAATAAGTCATAATGCCAAATTTTTTGAAAGTAACGCCGCAAACGCCTTTTAAAGCATCAAGAAGAGATATAATTTATTTTAGATTCACAAAAAGTTTACGTATGCTTGATAGCAGAGACACATATTACAAAGGCATCATTAATGAAAATTAAAAAAATATGAGGTTTATATTGTATATAAAATAATATATATGAAAAGCGGGTCTTTCATTTATAGAGAGGGAGAGATTTGTCCGCGTAGCACACTTACGCGGATTATGCCAAAAGCGGTTGGCTGCATTCTGATAAGACAACTGTGGTGTCTCGACTTAGTTGCTGTCAAGATAAAGTCTCGATTAGAGGGTAAAGAGGTAAAAATCGTTGCGACTCTATTCTCCCTCCCCCCTAAGAGAGAGTTTATGAAAGTTTTAAGAGACGCAGAATCCTTGGGACTAGGTCTTATTGCGGCATGTGACGTAAGTTTACAGACATTGGCTCTAGCCTGACTTTCGTAACCAGCAGAAGGCAGAAAGTGATTGATATGGTATTATCTAATGATAAAATACCACATCATGTGACTGGCCGGAAAGTAGTCGAAATAGATTCCCTACCGGGCCATCGTTATATAGAATTTGGACAGGAACCGAGACACAACCCTCGCAATGTCGACAACATGCTTACCAAAGTTGAACATCTTGTGAATCGGCTCTGCGTTAGCAAAATGGAAACAAGTACGATATAATAAAACACAAATTTATTTTCTATGTTATTTTTTATTCCCATTGCTATGCAAGGGCAGCCGTAACGCTGAGCGAGTTAACACAAACTGATTGTTGTGGTGACTACACCTAAATGCCTCACCTCCCTGCCGTTGAAACCTACAGTACAGTGGTCAAACGCGTTCGCTTTTAGTTGCTGAATTACTGTCTGCCGTATGTTGGTGATATTGGTTTAGACTGGTTGCTTTAACGTGGGAACCGCTGAAGCTATATGCAATATAACGCAGGTAGCTCTAAACAACAGGTTACGCATTGGTGAGAATTGCATGGTCTTTTGGTGAATCCTATAAAAAGTACATTGTTACTTTTCACTAAGAAACGCACTATGGAAGGCTTGTTACTACCGATTTTAAAAGGAGTCACTGACTTGTGGGGTCAAATAATTAGGAGTAATCCTAGATATTATGATGACGCACGTCGAGCAGAAGTCCTCTCGAACACTAGAAATCTTCTGGCAGTTTTAGAGAACCTTTGCCAAGATATGGGGTATAAGACCGGCTATGGTACACTGGTTGTACACCCTCTTATTAGACTCATTATTACATACTGGTTTGTAGTAAAGTTCAATGGTTAGGTTCATAGAACCCAATAACGGGAAGATACTAAGTACTCCGAAGCTACAGAACAGATGGCTACGGTATTCTTAACTAATGTCTATGCCATCTTGAATGTGGCATCCAGGCTCATTGGGAAAAGTACCAGGGTAGTAGTATTGAAACCAGTAGTCTTGTTAAACCACGCTGCTCTTCGAAATAAGTCGGTGAATGTAAGCCTAAATTGAACTTTGTTTCGAGACACACAAAATTTGTCTTATTTGGGGGCATGGACATTGAGTATGATGGCTCTGCAAGCATACCACAAGGTTTTGAACCCTTTCTAGGTGTCATTCTGCATCAAGTAGGCTGTGGATTGACGACTTCATGAAGTCTACCAATAGAAGATGTTGGACTGAGGGGAGGCTTCTCTGATCAGCGCATAGCTACCAAGATCTTGGAACGCTACGGTGGTCAAGATACTTCAAACGCACCTGAGAAGTATTTACGGACGCTTGATTGGGCCAAGATGGGACTTAGTGGTGCAGAGGAGGGCTGCGTGGGAAGGGAGGGTGTGGGAGTACCACCTTTGGAATCGGCAGTCAAGCGCCAACGCTCTCAAGAGGGAAAAACACCCCTCGTAAAGAAACTTAAAACTGGTAGAACTGGTGGAGGAGCACCGAAATTATTTAGCAAAGTCGCTAAACAGGTGGGTTCTATCACAGCAACGACAGGAAAGACGAAACCGGGAAGAATATAAGAAACGGGCGTCCTCCATCTCTGCAGTCTTCATAAAAGTAGTAAGGGAAAACCCTGGACCTCCACCGTCCTGTAAGAGTGCCGGGTGGCACTATGGTGGGGGAGGTCTTGAAGTGAGCTAGCTTGAAGCTCTGAACAAAAAGAACCTGCCTCTACGTCCCCCTGCCGGGGTCTGTTCTGAATGATATGGAGGAAATCCTCTGCTATTGCAACCCAAAACCTCGGGCCTCTTACTGAAACTAAAGACAGAAAAATTAAGTATCACTCGAGATGGGAACACTATAAAGTAGGATTAGGAACCTATAAGTCCGAAATTAAGAAAGAGAAGCAAGAATCATATAGGAGATTCTGCAAGGGTGTGGAAGGCTGTCATGAGTCCGCAAGGTTCACACGTAGTCTCGAGGAGCTTCACACCCATGGGATACCTGAAGGATGGAACGGGGTGCTGGACTATGAATCGTTGGTCTCGATGGCATTATACCTGTTGAACTGCAGAACTCTGCTGAGCTAATTGAATTGAATTTGGTCGGTATCCTCACTATCTGTTAGATGTCCACGCAGTGAGGCTAGGGAATGCTTCAAGCCTTTTTCGTTACACCGGCGAATATTTCGGGTTTCAATATCACACATCTGGTGAAATTCATCAGTAGCTTGAAACGGTTAATACAAACGTAAGTCCCCAGTTTTGGTTATTATCCTTTAATCCTCTTCTTCCTTTTCTTCATCTGGCTCCTCCCCCTCTTCTTTTCCCCTCCCCTCCCCGTGTATGGTATCACAACGGACAAATTTTAAATATTTGACCAAGTGGACTCCTCACAAGGGTAGCCAATTAACCTAACCTAACCTGGGGTCTTAGGGGGATGGTTTCATGTGTAGAAGTCCACGCAAGTGGGGAAAGTTACTCAGCGCCATTCACTTGGGAGTGGCCAGGACGATTCTTCTACATATGGCTCAAGCAGCTCACAACGTCCGGGATTAGCCCAAGTATCCTCTGTGTAGCTTCCAAACACCCGTTCGGAAGTGATCTAACGTGGGAAGGCAAAGTATTCCAGGATAGCTGGTTGTGCGCTGGGTTTGGGACCCGCCACTTAAAAATCCACCCCAATGAAAATATATACAAAGCCTGGGATGAGAACTACCTTTACTGATGCCGACCCCTGCAAACGAAATAAGGAATACGATTTGATATTACATACCTGGAATGTCCGGTCCCTTAATGGGGAAGGTGCCTCTGCCCGGCTGGTTGATGTCCTCGTGAGAGTAAAGGCTGACATCCCTGCCATCCAAGAGATGCGATGGACGGGGCAAGATAAGAAAAACCTAGGACCTTGCGGCGTCTACTACAGCTGCCATGTAAAGGAGCGCAAGTTCGGTGTCGGATTTGTTGTGGGAGAGAGACTTCGTCGCCAAGTACTGTCGTTCACTCCGGTGGACGAGCGTCTCGCAATAATCCGCATCAAAGCGAGATTTTTTAACATCTCGCTCATTTGCGCAAACGTTCCGACGGAAGAGAAGGACGGTGCGACCAAAGATTCCTTCTATGAGCGCTTGGAACGTTCCTATGAGCGCTGCCCCCGCCACGACATAAAAATCGTGCTTGCCGACTTCAATGCTAGGGTGGGCAAGGAGGGAATTTTTGGTCCCACAGTCGGAAAATTCAGCCTGCACAACGAAACATCCGGTAACGGACAGGGGCTGATCGAATTCGCCGGGGCCCGAAACATGGTAGTCTGCAGCACCAAATTCCAGCAAAAGAAAAAAACCAAGCAACGTGGTTGTCTCCTGATCGAAAAACGCGAAACTGATCATATTGGGATAGACGGAAGAGACATTTCTAGTGCATTAGATGTACGTACGCTCCTAGGACCCAACATCGACTCGGATCATTACCTTGTTGGAGCCAAACTGCGCGCACGCCTCTGTGCAGCAAAAACCGTACATCTAACTACGCAAAGAATGTTCAACATCCAAAAGCTGCAATCGCAACAGACCGCTAGAAGATTCGCCACTCGACTCTCACTCCTTCTCTCAGATAGTGCTGACGCACCAGGGCGTCTTCCTGTAAGAACAAAGACGGCGAACTGGTGACTAACATCCAGATTATGGAGCAAAACTTCCCGAACCTGCAAAACAGTGGTAGCTGCGCATGTCACAGAGAATGTGAATACCCCAATCGTTTACGACGAAATTGTCGTGGGTGCCGATGGACTGCCGGCTGAGCTATTCAAACATGGCAGCGAGGAGCTGGTAAGGTACATGCATCAGCTTCTATGCAAAATATGGTCGGCTGAAAACATGCCTGCCGATTAGAATTGTCTGTATGTCGCGATGTCTGAATTTGGTATCCCCACGAAACTAATACGGTTTTGCAGGATGACGTTGCTCAACACCAAACAAAATACCTTCTGTCTTCAAACAAACAGACGGCGCACTCGCATATCGGCACCCACGTCAGTGTTGACAGTTATAATTTCGAGGTTGTAAAAGACTTCGTTTATTTAGGAACCAGCATTAACACCGATAACAATGTTAGCCTTGAAATCCATCGTAGAATCTCTCTTCCCAACAGATGCTGCTTTGGACTAAATAGGCAACTGAGCAGTAAAGTCCTCTCTCGACGAACAAATCTAATATTCTACAAGGCTCTCATCATGCCCGTCCTAACGTATGGTGCAGAAGCTTGGACGATGACAACATCCGATGAAGCGACGCTTGGAGTGTTTGAGAGATTTTTGGACCTTTGCACGTTGGCAACGGCGAATATCGCAGACGATAGAACGATGAGTTTTATGAGCCTTACGACGACATAGACTTAGTGCAGCGAATAAAGATCTAGCGGCTACGTTGACTGTGTTAGCACAAGAAAGAGACGACTGACGCAGTTTGTTAAACTCGGCCAAAATCGCGTAAGCGATTATCGCGCCAATTAAGAAGAAGAACCTTGGGTCCTGCAGAGTAGCAAACTGCCTTGAGAAAACACCAAACAGTAAACTGGCGACCTCTTTCCTAAAGGACCGGAAAGTACTTATGACGGTAATCTATGGGCACACCAAGTGTGGTCAGCATATGGATGCCATAGGAACTGCCGGGAGATGAGGACATT
The DNA here is from genome assembly GCF_028408465.1 of Anastrepha ludens. Classification (NCBI taxonomy): domain Eukaryota; kingdom Metazoa; phylum Arthropoda; class Insecta; order Diptera; family Tephritidae; genus Anastrepha; species Anastrepha ludens. The sequence goes on from NC_071501.1 coordinate 60,253,646, forward strand.
GGATAGCATATTCGCTGTAGCTATCCAGCATTTTCTAGAATCAGACTTAGGCTGTTGAGATGCGATGTATTGATTATGGATAAAGTGCATACTCTTCCTCTTCCGGATCTCTTAAGATTCATCAATGAATTCAAGAGATTCGTGGCTCGGCGACCTCAAAGCAATGATGTAAACATTGTTGATCAAAAGGATTTTTTTTTGTCGGGACAACTAGCAGCGCTCAGACACTAATTAAGTCCATTGTACTACACTTGGATTCCCATTTAATTTTCTTTAAATCTACCCGATAACCGAAGAAATCTGAGTAGATCTTGTGGTGCCAAGGAGCCAAGATGGTCGCTTCTTAACACATCAGTGCCAAAGACCTCAAACCTGATTCGAGCGAAGGCGGGGCAGACGCACAGGAAGTAGTCCGCCGTCTCATCCTCCTCTTCACAAGATGGGCAGAGTACACTGTCTGAGATGCCCAACCTTTCCATGTGCTTCGCCCACAGAAAGTGGCCCGTCATCAGTCCAACCAGCCGTCTGCACTCCCTTCTGCTTAATGACAGGAAGGTTTGCGACAGTCGATCGGACATAACAGGTAACATCAGTTTAGTCCATCTGCAGCCTCTCTCACGTGAGAGTAAAGGCTGACATCACTGCCATCCAAGAGATGCGATGGACGGGGCAAGATAAGAAAAACCTAGGACCTTGCGACGTCTACTACAGCTGCCATGTAAAGGAGCGCAAGTTCGGTGTCGGATTTGTTGTGGGAGAGAGACTTCGCCGCCAAGTACTGTCGTTCACTCCGGTGGACGAGCGTCTCGCAATAATCCGCATCAAAGCGAGATTTTTTAACATCTCGCTCATTTGCGCAAACGTTCCGACGGAAGAGAAGGACGGTGCGACCAAAGATTCCTTCTATGAGCGCTTGGAACGTTCCTATGAGCGCTGCCCCCGCCACGACATAAAAATCGTGCTTGCCGACTTCAATGCTAGGGTGGGCAAGGAGGGAATTTTTGGTCCCACAGTAGGAAAATTCAGCCTGCATAACGAAACATCCGGTAACGGACAGGGGCTGATCGAATTCGCCGGGGCCCGAAACATGGTAGTCTGCAGCACCAAATTCCAGCATAAGAAAAAAACCAAGCAACGTGGTTGTCTCCTGATCGAAAAACGCGAAACTGATCATATTGGGATAGATGGAAGAGACATTTCTAGTGCATTAGATGTACGTACGCTCCTAGGACCCAACATCGACTAGGATCATTACCTTGTTGGAGCCAAACTACGCACACGCCTCTGTGCAGCGAAAAGCGTACATCTAACTACGCAAAGAATGTTCGACATCAAAAAGCTGCAATTACAACAGACAGCCAGAAGATTCGCCACTCGACTCTCACTCCTGCTCTCGGAGAGCACTGCCCAACAAACCGGCATGCGCGACCAATGGAGCAACATTTCTCGTTCCCAAAGTACCACCGCCGAAGAACAAATCGGATTCCGGCGAGCCTGAAAAAACCGTTGGTACGACGAGAAATGTCATGCTGCCGCAGAAAGAAAGGATGCCGCCTATAGAGCCACTCTGCGATCGGGCGCAACGCGAGCCATGTGAGATCGCTACAGAGAGCTGAAAAAGGAAGAGAGACGTATTATCCGACAGAAGAAACGAGAGGCCGAAATACGTGAGTGCGAGGAGCTTGAGATGCTGGCCAATAGGAACAACGCCTGAAAATTATACCAAAAAGTTCGGCGGCTTACAGAAGGTTTTAAGACCGGGGCGTTTTCCTGTAAGAACAAAGAGGGCGTTTTGGTGACTGACGTACAGAGCAATCTTAAATTATGGAGGGAACACTTCTCGAACCTATTGAACAGTGACAGCTGCGCATGTCATAGAGAATGTGAAGATCCCGATACCCCAATCATTCACGACGGAATCGTCGTTCCGTTACCCGACCATGACGAGGTGAGAAAGCAATATCACGGATAAAGAACAACAAGGCCGCGGGCGCCGACGGACTGCCGGCTGAGCTATTCAAACATGGCGGCGAGGAGCTGGTAAGGAGCATGCATCAGCTCCTATGCAAAATATGGTCGGATGAAAGCACGGCTGCCGATGGGAATTTAAGTGCGCTCTGCCCAATCCATAAGAAGGGGGATCCTGCAATCTGTGCCAATTACCGCGGGATTAGTCTTCTGAATATCGCCTATAAGGTTCTAGCGAGCGTATTGTGTGAAAGGCTGAAGCCCACCGTCAACCAACTGATTGAACCTTATCAGTGTGGCTTCAGACCTGGAAAGTCTACCATCGACCAAATATTCACAATATGCCAAATCTTGGAAAAGACCCATGAAAGGAGAATCGACACACACCATCTTTTCGTCGACTTCAAAGCTGCATTCGACAGTACGGAAAGGAGTTACCTGTATGCCGCTATGTCTGAATTTGGTCCGAGCCGTTTGATACCAAACGAGGTTTCAGACAGGGTGACTCGCTGTCGTGTGACTTCTTTAACCTGATGTTGGAGAGCATCGTACGAGCCGCAGAACTTAATCGCTCAGGCACAATATATTATAAGAGCGTACAATTGTTGGCCTATGCCGATGATATCGATATCATCGGCCTTAACAACCACGCTGTTAGTTCTGCCTTCTCCAAACTGGATAAAGAGGCAAAGCGAATGGGTCTGGTGGTGAACGAGGACAAAACGAAGTACCTCCTGTCTTCAAACAAACAGTCGGCGCACTCGCGTATCGGCACCCACGTCACTGTAGACAGTTATAATTTCGAGGTTGTAAAAGACTTCGTTTATTTAGGAACCAGTATTAACACCGATAACAATGTTAGCCTTGAAATCCATCGTAGAATCTCTCTTGCCAACAGATGCTGATTTGGACTAAATAGGCAACTGAGCAGTAAAGTCCTCTCTCGACGAACAAATCTCATATTCTACAAGGCTCCCATCATGTCCGTCCTAACGTATGGTGCAGAAGCTTGGACGATGACAACATCCGATGAAGCGACGCTTGGAGTGTTTGAGAGATTTTTGGACCTTTGCACGTTGGCAACGGCGAATATCGCAGACGATGGAACGATGAGCTTTATGAGCTTTACGACGACATAGACATAGCGCAGCGAATAAAGATCCAGCGCTACGTTGGCTGGGTCATGTCGTCCGAATGGATACAAACGCTCCGCCAATGAAAGTATTCGATGCGGTACCAGCTGGTGGTAGTGGAGGAAGAGGAAGGCCTCCTCTGCGTTGGAAAGATCAGGTGGAGAAGGACTTGGCTTCACTTGGTGTGTCCAATTGGCGCCGGTTAGCACGAGAAAGAAACGACTGGCGCGCTTCGTTAATCTCGGCCAAAATCGCGTAAGCGGCTATCGCGCCAACGAAGAAGAAGAAGAGAAGATATACCAGCTCCAACACCACAGTCCATTTTCCTGGCATCTGTATAGACTGTAGTGTCGAAGTTGTTTAGAGATAATCCGTTATTGCATTCTGCCTTAGATGGAAAGAGAGTGGCAAAATTTATATTGAATGTTACTGTCGGGACGATGAAGTCAGTCCTCAGCGAGGTTAATTGACTTTGTCGTAATAATAGACTGGCATGACCATACGTTTTTCCTTTCCAGCGACCCGCTTCATTAACCTAAATGCACTCATGGTTGCCGTCTTCTTAATATGTAGGTTTATTGGAATAACGTGTGTCAATGTATTGAGAGCCTCTATAGGACTTGATCTGATTGCACCGACCGTTATTGCACAGGCTGATCTTTGTATTGCGCCGAGTAATTTGGTATTGTACTCTCTCCCTAGAGCTGTCCACCAAACTACCGAGCCATACGATAAAATAGGTCGTATAACCGCCTTATAATAACGTGTGCTTAGGTTGAAGACCCCATCTTCTTCCAAGCATACGTTTTCAGGCATATAAAGCAATTTCTGCCTTCCTTACCCGTTCTTCGTCGTTTAATTTCCAGCTATGTTTGGAGTCCAGAATTACGTCTAAGTACTTTGCGCAGGGTGAAAGTGAGAGAGTTTGGCTGTTAATATTTGGTAGGGTAAAAGTTGGTACCTTATATCTGGTGGTGAAAAGCACAATTTCTGTTTTACGCGGGTTTAAACTTAGGCCTGTGGCCCAAGAGTTAAGCTCACCTAGCGCCCTTTGGATTATCCCACTTATCGTATTAGGCATGCGTCTGACTGGCCCGTCTCTTTAAATATAGCTACTGTAGAGACCTAACAGAACTCAATGACTCGGGGTAGTACCCAAAGCGACGGTACACAACCCTTCCCCTTAAATGCCCGTTTCCTATGGAGTATGAAGTGCTTACATCTTCTTTTAGCAAAAAGGGTTTTATAATTGGCCGTTGCTTCTCAGAAATGATATTTGAACATTTGTAAATAAATCAATTAATATTATAAAAACCGGTAAGGGATAATAAAAGCTAAAATACATATGAATGTTTAATTTTATAATGTGACAATGGACTCCTATGTGCATATGTATCTGCATAAAGAAATTGATAACGATTACTTCATTGCTGAAGCTTGTTTGTCGATCAAGCTTATTACTCTCTAAGTGGAATTTCTGAGTTAACGTGATGCATCCCGACATTTGTGCAATCAAGTAGACGAGGGGACAGTATTTCGAGAGGTAGCTGTTGTTTTAATCCGAATTGACACATTTAACTTGCTCCGTTGAATGGATGAATTTTTTATTCAACATACATACCTCCGTGCACTCCTCATGTGAATTTCTTTTTTGCAATATAATGCGCTTACTCTTGGTTTGCGTTAATAAACTAAACGAATTCAGTGTAATGATAAATTTACATACATATGTATATGATTTAAGCCAATAAGCATATTTATGCACCCTGCGGGACGAACTAAACTTTATGCCAGAAATCTTATGCATGCGCATATCACGCATGTATATTAATACAAGACTATTTTATTCACTTTTAAATTTTCTGTAAATAACAATTTTTTTATGTTCCAGAATTTGTCATTAAAATTAAGATTTTTACAGTGGACTAAAAATCACAAATTAATCTCGTGTTAAACACGATGAATTTAATTCTAACCAGATCTTCTTTGGTATACCATATGTAACGCTATTTACTAGGCCTAATGCCCTTAATTGCAATACATTGCTACTGTCGTTTGAAATTCAAAGCGACTTCTGACGACATGCCGCAGCGGAAAGCGGAACAAAAGCTGAGACAATTGCCTCTTGTATAGTCGGCGACTCGAAAACTCGTATTTTCCGACTGCCATTGCAACATGAATGTGCAAACGTTCCGCCTGCTGTATTTTTCTCTTTAGGTTTGGGGTACTGATCTAATCTCGAAGTGCTCATATTTACCACTGGGAAAGTGCATTCAGTTTCCAGCAAATAACTGCTGATATTTGTTTACGGGTCAAACTAACCGTTTTGTTGTTAATCTTAACATACAAAGCAGTCGATATTTTCACAATAGCTACGTAAGTGCACATAATTCAATTAGCCTTTGCTACTACTTAAAAAAAACACTTAATGAACCCTCTTGTTCTAATTGTTATACTAACTGAAATCTTCCACAATCCTTAATATATTCACAATCAAAACGACTTATGGGAAACTAAACTTTGCTTCATGTCGTTTCAAATTGAAATTGAAATCTTAAGACATCATGCGAACCGTCAGGTAATATTTGAGTGCAAACTACTCATATTTTTTCATCATAATAGAATATTTTCAGGAAATTGTTTCCATTCACCAGAAAGTTGCCAAAAACCCCAGAAAGTGATCAAAAAGTTCCGGGAGAAACCGCCAGGCGGTTTTTAGGTTGTCACATCCGTCATTAACATTTTTACCAAAATTTTATCACCATTGCTTGACATTTACGAAAAGTTACGCCGTCTGGAGTAAATCTATCTCTGCGCGTGTTTTCGATTTTTTACAGTTCTGAAAATGGATTTAAATTTGCAACAACGACTTTGTGTTAAAAATGGATTCAATGGTGTGAAGATCTTAGAAATTTTGAGAAACTGCGTCGGTAATGATACCTTAAAGAAAACAGCCATTTACGAGTCGTATGAATGCTTCGCGACATGAATGTAGTGGCAGGCCGGCGACATTAAAAACATTTATAATATCAATAACAATTGATCAGCAACCGTAAATTAACCATCAGAGGAGTGGCAAAGGACTTGCGCTTTGCTTGGAAATTTTGTTCAGGACATTCTATTTAATAATTTGGGATGGCGCCGTGTTGCTGCAAAGTTGGTCGTTAGATCGAAATGGGCTGAATTTTTCGGCAAAAAGAAATGATGGCACCACAATATAATGAACATAAATAATTATCCATTCTTGAATGAAATCTCTAAATACGTAATTTATGAAAAATCTTGGGAAGTCGCACATTTCAAAAGGTGGCTTTAAAAACTCAAATTCAACACTCACTGTGACAAACGAAGTAAAGTTGTGATTATTTTCTTCGACACTTATGTACATGGAAAAATTCATTTACGATGTCTAACGTGGTAAAATAACAAGCATCCTTAAGCCTGTCCATTTGGTGTTGAATTACTGCCAATGGATGCCTGTCCTTAGGAATATTTTTATTCATAGCTCAGTAATCGACGCATAATCGAAATGTTCCGTCTTTCTTCTTCACTAAGCTAGGCTTAATCTTTGAATAGGTATATTCAGATGTAAGAGAACGAACTCTATTCTGAACCCTCAGTTTTACCACATCAACGTACGCTAAGTAATCTCCCTCTTCCCAAAAAATGGTTTAATTTCGCGTAGTTTTCTTGTTGTTCTGACAGTTTAATTAAATCTATCATGCCTGCTATATGAATAGCATCAGCTATCACATTATCGTTACATCATTTCTCTTGTTTCCTTTTATTAATAGTGACAGAGCGTGTTGATCATCTGCTGCTTTACGTAGGTAGGTAGGTAGGTAAGATGGCAAGAGTACCCCAGGTACGCTACAAGTAGCACTTACGTGCCGTTTTGATACCATAGAGTGGACCACTACCTGTGAAAGGATTAAGGGAGGAGATAAGACCGTCTACAGCCATCCAGTGCTGTTGATGTAGCGGAGGAGAGAAAAGGGATCTAGGCTGGAGAATTTCATCAAGTCATTCCCAAAGGGGACGCTGAGGAATCTCAGGCGCCTAGCCGCCAAAGCCGGACATCTACAGAGAAAGTGTTCCACAGTCTCTTTCTCTGTAGGATCCCCACAGCTTCTGCAATGGGGGTTGTACGGAATTCCAAGCTTCTCCGCGTGAGTGCCGATCACCCAGTAGCCAGTGATCACCGCGATGAGTTTGGAAATTGAATGGCGGGGGGTTCCCATCACCTTAAGCGTTCTGTTTATATCGTATTGAGGCCATAATGCTTTTGAAATGGCACACGATGAGACAGACCTCCATCTGTCTTGCGCTTTTCTTAGAAAGAAGTTGTGTAGTTTCCCTTTAACGACGGCCAAGGGGATACCGATGTCTGAGAAGAGGGCAGCTGGACTCGGTTCTGCCGCCCCCTTCCTGGCAAGCTCATCGGCAATTTCATTTCCCTCTACATTCCTGTGCCCAGGAACCCAGATGAGGGAGATGTTTCCTGCCCGTTCGAGGCGTTTAAGTTCCACCTTACAGGAGTTTACGAGAAGAGAGCTGCAATGCGGCGACGACAGTGCCTTGATTGCAGCTTGGCTATCGGAAAAAATATTTATGTCTCCCTCCCAACAGCGATCCCGAAGCATTTTGCATGCCTGCAGGATCGCGAAGACCTCTGCTTGAAAGACGCTGCTTGTCTCCGGCAGTTTATAGGAGACCGAGATGTTGGCTGATTTGGAGTAGACCCCCGCTCCCACTCCAGACTCCATTTTGGATCCGTCAGTGAAAACAGAGGCCTCTATATCCGCAACAACTCTCCCCTCTTTCCAATCTTGCCTGCTCGGAAAGATAGCCCTAGCACAACCCTCAAAGCACAGTTTGCGGATGGAGAGGTCGGTGCGAATATCAGAGAAGGAAGGGGAGATCTGCTTCAAGATGCTGCTATGCCCAACAGGGAGTTGTGTCCAAAGGCCAAACTCCCTCAGTCTGATAGCACTCTGAGCAGCAATGGATTTAACCTGCAGATCCACAGGAATTAAGTGGAGTATAACGTTGAGCGCAGCGGTGGGACATGTTCTGCAGCCACCAGTGATGCCCACACATGCAGTTCTTTGCACTCTCTCTAATTTAGTGAAGTTGTAGCCCTTCTGAAGAGCTAACCACCAAACTAGGCAACCGTATGTCAAAATTGGCAGAACCACTAAGTTGTACATCCAGAGTACGACACGTGGCTTGAGGCCCCATTTTTTGCCGAACATAGATTTACAGGCATAGAAGGCTATATTAGCCTTCTTAACTCGATTTTCTATGTGCAGCTTCCAGTGGAGCTTAGGGTCAAGTATTACACCAAGATACTTGACTTCCGATGAAAGAGTAAGACACTGGTTGTTAAGTCTAGGAAGCTTAAACGGTGGGGGCTTGTATTTTCTGGTGAATAGCATCAACTCCGTTTTGTCAGAGTTGACTCTGAGACCGCTACTGGCGGCCCACCTGCTGAGTGTAGCCAGTGCACCTTCCAAAATTTCAGCCATTACTGATGGGAAGGGACCTGAGACCATCAGGACCAAGTCATCGGCATATGCTACCACCTTTACCCCCCCCCCTGTTTAAACGAGTTAAGGCTTCATCTACAGCTACTAGCCAAAGGAGGGGCGAGAGGACGCCGCCCTGCGGTGTGCCCCTATGTACGAATCTGGTGATTCTAGCCCCTCCTGCCACCGCATTTATTTCCCTACCACCAAGTAGGGACGAGATCCAGCGGTAGATAGGTGTTTCTACCCCTAGCCTGTTTAGAGCCGTGACAATTGACTCTGCCGTAATGTTATTAAAGGCGCCCTTTATGTCTATAAAGGCCGCCAAAGTGAATTGTTTCCCCTCCAGAGATTTCTCTACAGTCCCTACTACCTCATGTAAGGCTGACTCGGTAGATTTCCCTTTTCGGTAGGCGTGTTGGGCTGGAGAAAGTCTGGTTTCACAGTGCTCTCGGATGTGACAGTCGATCACTCTTTCAAGCACCTTGAGAATAAAGGAGGTAAGACTTATAGGTCTAAAGTCCTTGGCCAGGACGTGGCCCCTCTTTCCTGCCTTAGGAATGAAGACCACTTTGGTTTTCTTCCAGCTAGCAGGAACGTGGTTCAGCGAGATACACGCCGAGAAGATCTTTTGAAGAACGGGCACCACCACGGTCTTAGTCTTCTGAAGCATTACTGGCATGATACCATCGATACCTGGAGATTTGAAAGGGGAAAAACTCTCGATTGCCCAGTTTATCCTGTTGACGGACAAGACCGGTGTCAGGGACATCACAGGTAACCCCTCCTGCCGGTTCGGGTCTTCGTTACAGACCGGATCAATAGAGTTTTCCGGGAAATGGGCATCAATAAGGATTTTTAAGGATTCGCCTGCAGATTCAGCCCACTCCCCGTTCTCTCTTTTGACAAGAGTTTTACAGGAGTGGTCCTTGGATAGGATCCTGCTGAGTCTGGCCGAGTCTTTTACGGATTCGATGGATTCGCAGTACTCTTTCCAAGAGTTGCGCTTCGCATCTCTAATGGCTTTCTTATAAACTTTCAAAATTTCCCGGTAATCTTGAAAGTTCCTTATTTGATAACGTAGAAACCTACGAAAAGCTTTACCATCCCTAAGAAAGGTCTTAGTTCACAGACTCCTTCGGAAGTTTGTAGTTTCCTAGAGATCGTACTCTCACCGTAAGTGGTGATAATGCAACTTTCATGATTGTAGGCCCAATGAAGTTTACTTCAATCTTCCCTAGTCCGTATTTTGAGGAGTTGATGACAAGACCATACTGGAGTATTTTGCTTAAGACTAGCCGCAAGTGTTCGCTGTGTTTCTTAAGGTCTTTTGACGCGATTAATCACTTGACTTTCTGATTGCTGTCTTCGGAAAGTCAACAGTTTCGGCTGTATTTGATGGGATGCCCGGCGTAAATCAAGTGTGTATATCTCTGATAGACATGTGTGTAGTCATGCAAAGGTCGAAAGGGATATAGATCAGGCTTTGTGGCGGTATTTATCCTACGGAAATCAACACGGGGTCTCTATTCTCCTTTATTTCTTTCATCATGTGTGGAGTGGACTTCCCCATGGGCTTCGAGATGCATGTCAAATGCCAGCGTTGAAGAAAAATTGTATTTCTGCTTTAGCAGCGTTAAGTGATTCCGCAAAGTTTGCTTTTCGTTATTAGTTGACAAATTCTATATATTTTCATTGTTTTTAGAAAGTGCACAGAGGTTGGCTAGGCTTGTAGTACCGTCAATCAGTTTCCGTTGTTTCACCTGTGCCATCCAAAGTTCTGTCTTTGCGTGCCGAAACAATGGGATATTAACCGAAACTTTGGCAATCTCCGTCAAGGCCCTTGTGGGCAGCGTAGTTTTTATCTGCGTTCGATGTAGAACAAATTGTTCTGCCGGTGAGAGTTTAGCGGTTCCATGTGCATCGCTTATTATCTCGAGACGTCGGGGCACCAATTTGTGGGGTTTCAAATAAATAAAGGTCATGATTGATATGTAAAAGATTATCTTTATACCAAGTTTATTACGTTAAATCAATTGAATAAATCTCACGTGTCTCGATAGAATTTCTAGAACACAAGTGACGTAATGATTTCCATATATGTGAGCGATTGGCTTAAGGGTGGCCTATGTCAGAAGACAAGGAAGGCCTGCAATGAAAAGTTATATTTGTAATACCCACAAGTTGGTCTCCTTGCCGCGGAGATGAGACTTAAGTGATGGTTTAGCCCCATATTATGAGAGTTAACCCACCACGAACTAAAAGGGAAGCTCTACATGGGTATTGGCTGGCCAACCATCCGGAGAACGGCAGAGGCCAGTCACTCCCCATGCGGAGATTACCGTACCGATGACCATCCCATTGTTAGTCCCTAACCTGGTATCCCATCATCCCCTCTCCTGTACCCCCCTAATCAATGGTGTTACGCGTCACCGTGCCCATTGCACGGTTTGCAGCCGGGGGTATCCGGCTGTATGTTAACGGCGCCCTTCTGAAACTGGGTCACCTCAAGGTAGAATGACCTTGTCATGGTAGAGACCACTGCCATGGTCGACATTTCCCCTTTCTCCCCTAAAAAATCTTAGTCCGCCACGCTCGCCACGTCGAGCAGTGCGGACGATTATGAAATGAAAAAATGAACAAAAATACCTAGCCTCGGAAACGCAGGACAACCCAAAATCAAGACCAAATCCCTCAGGAAGGTCAGGTCTTTCAATAAAAAAGATCACTAACGTAAGCGGAGTAAAGCCTGTGGCCAAGTCAGGGCTTAACTCCTGCCCCGTCCCTTCAAAGACTGCCTCTACGGCGGCGAGACCTCTTACTGGCAACAATCCCTGTCATAAGACAACTTGAGGATGATATAACATATACGTCTGGTGCCAGCAGTAGACCCCCCGCGCAACAAAATCCTTGGGAAGCAAGAGCTGCCCTGTCAGAAGACATGCAGTCCTTGCTGTCCCCGTCACTCCAGGTGGCACAGAACTCTGAAAGGAGAAACACCCCCACCAATGTCGGCAGCATCGGACCACATAGCTCAGCCAATGGCTTCTGATGTCTGCCATTCTGGCACAATCACTGCCCCGGGTAGTACCCACCCCCGGAAGCATATAAGTGCGTCAGAAAGGTACTATCGTACTAGGCGATCGGCCCTCAGAATCCTAGAGAGACTGAAGGACATTAGAAAATCGGATCTGACGGCGGTGATAGATCACAGCTCCCATGATGGCGCGATCTTTCAAGCAAACTGGGACTTCATAAACAGAAGTTTTTGGAAGCTCTACAGGGACATCCTGAAAGAAAATCCAGGACCTCCACCCAGTTGCTCGGATGCGGGATGGTTTCAATCTCGCGTCAAACTAATAAGGTGCGGTGACCAACGTCCGAACTACCTGCCAGCGACTGGAAGGTAGCAAAGATTGGTGAAGTGGACGGCAAGAGGATACTGGCCGTGATAATCCTCAATGAGGAATCTTTGGACCCACTTGCCAACAGAAAATGGAAGATCAACTACGGCTTCCAAGCGCTGACTCTCCATGTCTACAGACAGCAAGAGCACCTCCGCAGAAAATATTACTTCATCTGCGCAAGCGAACGAGGTTGTCACAGACAACGATGAGGTGGTTTTCAACTCCGGCATGGTAGGCGAACTCTTCGAAAGGGTTACCTTAGAGGACATGGAGAGGGAATACTCCGATTTCTCTGCTATGGAGGATAATGAGTCTCTCTCACCTACATCCGATGAAGAGAACGCATACCAAACCGAACAAAAGCGATGCTGAGGATTGTACAAATCAATCTTCACCACAGTAAAGCGGCCTCAGCCGGATTCTTCCTCCATCTCGCAGAAAGAGAAGAGGATATCGTGCTCATCCAAGAACCATGGGTCGTAAAAGATCGGGTTTGCGGTTTGAACAGTAGAGAATACAAATTGGTTTATGTCACTGACACAGGTAAACCCAGGTCGTGCATACTAGCAAAGAAATGTATTAATGTATATTTAATAATACAATTTATCGATGCGGATAACGTCGCCATATCGGTGGAGTCCTGCTGAAGGACGATATGGCTTGCCTCCTCTTAGATGGCACACGACGCGGAGCTACCTCCGCGGGCAGTTCAGACACAAACGCACGTGGTGAGTAAACCATATTAGTTGAAACCATATTATCTAGCAATCTCCCTGCCGCGACATACCAAATTAACTCCGAACCACAGCTCCACTCAGTGGTTGATGAGCTGACTTCAGCATTGGAATTTTTGTCGAAAGGGCTTAGTACTGTCTTGTAGGGTGCATACAAACTTTCAACGAACGCAAAGTGTATGCATATAAAACAACGAATCGAATAAATGACCGATTTAGGAAGATAAATTAACAATTGTAGATTACCGCTAGCATGAAAGACATGTCATAGGAGTGCAACATCGACCCATATTTGACTCAGGTTCAAGTCCTGTACACACATTTCTTTGTTGGATATTTTATTTAATTTTTTGTATTTGGTTTAATTAGAATTGATGTTAAATAGTGTACTCAGGTTTTTCTAATACCTGTTTTTTAGAAATTTATTTTCTATATAAAATTGTTCTATAAAAAATTATTGCAAACCCATGACTTCTGTAGAAGTTATCTAGATGAGGACGGAGAATAGACAATCTCGCACCTACTGTGCCACTGTCCTGCTCTATTCAGACGCAGGTTTACTATTCTGAGTGAACAATTTTTTGATGAGTGGAAGATCTCAGCTCTACATAAATCAGAGATATTTTAAAATTTTTGAAAAGCACACACTGGTTTTAGGAACGATAGGGACAAGCTCCCCACACGGCATCACAATGAGCCTGAGTGTGTCCCACAGGACAACCGCTTCAAGTTAGCCTAACCTAACCTAATACCCTCAGAGTTAAACCAATATGTAAGTACTTAACATTCCTCAAGACCAGGAGTTTTCTCACATGAATATTGCAGAAGTTGTAGAGATGAGGAAGAGGAAGAACAGTTGAGCATTTCTTTTGCAATTGTCCATCCTAGCTAAAATTAGAGCAGGTTGTCTAGGTAAATACTTTTTTAATTCTCTTACAGAGCTGTTTGCCGTGGGATTGGGATCAATTCTACGCTTCATAAGGGCCACAAAATGGTTCCACAAAGTGAGGTAAATGGGGTTCAAGTGCAGCATAGTGGTATCACAACGAACCTGAAAGGTCTAAGTGAGTGATGGGGTTATCCCATCGTTTTAAGATAACAAGCATACAAACACAGTAAAGACTGGTAT